>NC_061534.1:5305000-5502500 GCF_022379125.1 Scophthalmus maximus
CTCCGTGGTTGGCTTGGCGTGTCAGGGCCTTCTACAGACCCAGCAACCATTAAAACTAATGTTCAGATAAGAGACGACGTCTGTAGGATTCGGAGACAGATGGATCGGACAGCAAAATAAATCCATACTGCCAGATTCATCCCTTTGACGGCACCTCCTTTCCTTTCCTGACTCTCCTCACTTCATTCTTGCCCCTTCGTGACGCTCAAAGACGCAGGAGATGAAAGCGTCCCCCTCATGTCATACGATCGGCAGCCCACCCAGTCTACGACCAAGCGCCCCGCCCTTGCAACGGGAACAGGAAGCAATGGAGGTATTAGATGACAAAGTGATGACAGCCAAATTGTCCCAGTGGGCAGGGGGGCGGGGGCGGGGGGTCCTCCATGTATTTTTTTTTTTACGATTGTCTTCATGTCTTCTCCCCTTTTTTGTCCAACACTACACCGGTAGTAGACTAGACTTTTTTAAACTAAATGTCATATCATAATTACATATTTTTTAAAAACAGCGGGAAAAAATGACTTTGATGGTCATTTTAGTATCCTGATTTCTGTATTAGTCAAAAACAAACAAGCGAACCCAACATTGTGTCTTCTCAAGAATCAATTCTTTGGTCTCCGTCCAAAACCATCATCCGCCTGATGCCGTCAGACATCCACGATGAGACAAAACGGAAATTCTGCTCTTCAGATGCTCTGCTTTCTTTCATGTCTTTGTCCAATCTTGATAACCCATTTGTCCTCATTTTTCTCCTACCAGTGTATTCAAGGCCACATGAAGCTCTGCTTCTTCTCTCTCACCCTCATTTGCCCGTCTAAGACTTTGCAGGGTCTTGACTGTCTGCAAGCTCTCCATCAATCTCTAATTCTCTCCACCTCTGTCGCTCAGCACATTGTAGGTGAACGCTCCAGGGGGGGCCTCAAGGCAACATTTCACTTTGGTCCCATGCGAGATACTGTATCTTGTCTTCGACACGATCTTTCTCAATAGAACGCATCATAATGCTTGTACACAAAGAAGAGAAGAAGTTTTACTACTAAATACTTAAGGTTCAAGAAGCTCAACGAAGACGAGAGGCAGCGTTTTTCCAGTGAAAAATGTTTTAAAATGAACAGTCTTCAGCTACAAACTACTATATTAGTGTTATGGTCTTCACTGAATTGTGGCCAAAACAAGTGAAGTCCATCCAAAGCCCCCCCCCCCCATTTTCTTTTAGCCCCCATCGCCTTTTATCTTAGATGCATGTCTCAAGAACTTGTGAAGCATACGGAAAGCTTTGAAAATTGACAGCAGAGAGAGGCGACGGGAGGATGGTGAGATAAAAAGACGGGCAGATGACAAGTGCAAGAAAAGAAGAAAAAAAAAAGGAGGATATAGAGTCAAATACATGTTTGGGGGGGGGACAAGGAAGGAAGGAAGGGAGGAGCGGGGATGAGAACTGAGCCGGGAAAAGAAAAAAAGGTGAGGAATAAGGAGGAGCGGCAATGATGCAGATTGAAGGAAGGAGAAGAAAACAAGGGATGGAAAAAAAATACCCATCTGGAACATGGGGGGGGTGGGGGGGGGAAATAAAGCTCTTTGCCTCCTCAATATCTTATTGAGCCATGGTATACTGCTGCTGCCAAGTGGGAATGCGTGTCTGTGTGCGAGAGCATGCTGCAGATTGGGCGCTGTTGCATAATAGTGAACATGAAAAGAATGATAATTGCCGACATAAAAAAAGCAAAACAACCCAAACATGGAATATATTTACTTTGTCGCACATCAAATTAAACAGAAAGGACATTTTAATCAACTTAAACTGTTGCTGAATTGAATCATAATAGATGCGGAGAGAGAGATTGTCATAATAAGATCCCCACATTGTCTTTTATCACGTCGTTAATTTTCCCTCCCTCCGTCGACACCGAATGCAGATATTATTTATGCAGATGCATTGTCGGGAAAGCGCAACGCACCATAATCACATCTTCATTAATATGATTGCGGCACATACGGTTGCTTTTGTCAGCACTATCTCCCCCATCTACGTACGGCAGCCGCGGAGTGGGCCCGTGATTTGAATACCCAGAGCTGAGAAAAAGCGCTGAGGTCAGCGCTATTGCTCCGGCGTCTCTCGCCGCATATTTGCCAAACAGGGGATTTTTCGTGTGATGAAAAGATGCATAAATGGATTCTTGTTTAAGCCCAACCACCGCGCTATATCCACCCCCTCTTGAGGTTAGGGAATTTAAGTTTTCCAAAGAAAGGCATAGATTGGGCATAGAACTATTCCGTCTTACGACTCAAGGTCTTGAAACTCCAGGGGACATTATTACATGTTTTTAAAACATCCCTTCTTTTTCCTTAAAACACACTATAAAAAGACCATGAAATAACTATTTTCCAACTCTAGTTAGCTGTTCTCTAATTAGCCATCACCCTGGGAATACTTGGAGATGGAAATTCAGTTCCCGGCTTGAGAATAATATATTCCATGGTGACTTCCGATGTCTTATTCATGAATTCAATTTCGTCTGATAATGAACTGAGAGTTCTTGGAAATGAAATGACCTTCAACCTCGATAAAACAAATGAACCATGTACCTGCACTTCAAAATCGTAAAGTTAGAGGTTTCTTTCATCGTACCCAGTACGTAAAATATGAGATATGGTCAATTACATTTTTTATCGTCCTTTTGTTCTTCCATGATTTCTGGGTTTAATGAATATTGCAAAACGCTACAAAAATGTTTGGACTACACAGCATTGACATGTTTTTTATGTCAAGAGGAGTAAAAATCTTTCTAAAAGAATGAAGGCAACACATCTGAGCAACATCTCTGCAACGAGAGAAACCACGTGCCTCCGAAAAAACCACTAGCCCGCAGACCAAAGACACTATGATCACTGACAACTTCAGAACAAATGTATGCATCTGAACAATACTCACCCCATTCTTAGGGTAGGCCACCCATCCCAGGTCTCCCATCACGGAGCGGGAATCCAGCAGGTTCACTGTTAAAAAGGTTAAAAACACAGTCAGACACACAACCCAACAGTGATAACTAGATAGGAACACATGACTGAGAGAAATCCAGACTCTAACATTCTCTAGACGTGTATTCATGAGCCGTTTGGGTGGAATATTTTTTTCATTGACGAATGATGAGACTATTTACGGCATTATACGTATTCTGCAACTTGAGGTCAAGAGTTGCTCCAGTTGCATCACAAAGGCTGATTGTGTAGATTCAAAATAGTTTTGAGAATTGACACCAGCTCATTCAGCTCAGCGTTTGAAAACCTGAGCGCGTCCATGGACTTGTAACTCTGGACTTGCTTTCGGGGCAGTTGTCACCTGGGACATGTTTTGAAGAGTTGCAGTACTTCCTGCAACTTTTTGGACTTACCAACATGAAACAATCAAGCAAAAAATGAAGTAGAATGTAATCTCATTCATATTATTTATGCGTGGAGTACAATCTCTCCAGTCACGGGTTCTCTGATAAGCCACGGTGCAAAACATCTGGTCCTCGCACAGTATCAACCCTGGCACAGTGTCAACAACGGGACAGGTGAATTATGTCAGTGTGTCCAACTGATTGTTCTACAAAAAAGGGCTCAAAAAGTTATTGATGAGTGAGGAAACTGTGAGCTCACAGAAGTTGGCAGATAAGTTTTGAGGCGACAGTCAGAGCAGTGAACACAAGCTGCAACCGTCGGCTTGTAAAGGTTGAGGATGATGCGGCAGTACGGGGCCTACAGCATCAACTCAGAGCTCAGCTCGCGGCTAGTTTAGCAAGTGGCCCAAAAATCCCTGAAAAGCCTTATCGCAGACAATAAATACAGTAAATCTGTTTTTTGTTTTTTTTAAAAGCTGCATTGTGACAGCTTCAGCTGACTTCGCCATGACATGACGCGCACAGTCATAAAACCCGACTGTAAGGGCGGAGTTCAGTTTTCTTTATCTCCTCTATGATAACGTTCGGGCTTGTTCCGCGTCTGCTGCCCAATGTGTACTCAAGCAATAAAAGAGACAGTCCAACTGACAGATCCTTTTAGTTGCCATAATGGGAGCGGATTAGGACATCCGAGCATTCAACTTGCAGAAGCCTTAAACTTGTATTTAAACTGCAATACAAGTCTCCACCTGCCTCTCTGCTACGTCTATGCTCCCGCTGCATGGATCCGTTGACGGGCCATGACGTGGCCACTGAACGTAAGCACGGACTATTCCGATAAAACGTAGTCAACGAGAGAAACTGCGTCCCCAGTTTGACATGAAGAGAGAAACTTGTACTGCAAAAGGAAAGTCGTGAGCAAAACGACAACAGAGCGCTGGCTCGGTGAAGCAGACAGTCCGCTCCGTCTGTTCTGCAGTGAACAGTCTCGGTCAGTACGCCGCCAATAATATAACAATATAACAGACAGCAGTCATGAGGGGAATCTGGACCGTGGAACTGCTCCGCTTGCGACACTTACTGATCAAAGTGTCGAACGTGCCTAAAATCCAACCGGTTGTCCAACTGATCTGATAAAAAGAACCACCTACAGTAAGTGAAATCCCCAAATCCTAGACACTGTGGGGGGTTAGGGATGCCCAGTTGGGGTCTGATTCTTTTGTCTACCTTTGTTGCAGACTTTCATTGAAGTTTTCCAATTTTATCGTGAGCCACGCAACATCCAACAAGAATAAAAACATGCAGACGGCTTCAATGATGCATTCACAAGGTTACTTGCTTCAGTGTAACCTGTTTAGGTCCGTCTATACATCCATCCCATGTGATCCGGTCTAACTACAATCAGTAGCTTCTCATTAGCGGCCGTCTGCACGCTCCTCTTCAGGAACATTGAGTTGAAGGTCAGAGTTCAGCCTCACGTTCTCCGGATTTAAACCAGAGGGTTTTTTTGTTTTTTTTATCCCGTGTCCAACTTAAACTGTCTGCTTTGAAGTCAACTGCTACAGTGGCTATACCCGACTCTGTCCCCCAGAGCTGGCTTAGAAGAATTCAATTCAAAATCGCACCCACAAGGACAACAAGCGAGGACATATTGTTATATGCAAACTCAAAAACATTTACTGCTTTTATCTTCTGATGAAATCATATGCAAACAGCAGGTACCGTCTTTGGACGGGCCCGACCAACTCCCCATCCACAACAGCAGGAGAGGTTTTACTCAACGGAAACATTGGGATTTAATATGCCAATTCTTTTCCCGCAGGAGTATCTAACTGACTTAACCTGAAAAAACTTTTGGGTGTACCAAGGATAACATGTTTTGAAGTGTTGCAGTACTTCCTGCAACTTTTTGGACTTACCAAAGAGAAACAATCAAGCAAAAAAGTAAGTAGAATGTAATCTCATACATATTATTTATGCCCTCCAACCAGCTGTTGAGTACAATCTTTCCAGTCACAGGTTCTCTGATAAGCCACGGTGCAAAACATCTGATCCTCACACAGTATCAACCCTGGCACAGTGTCAGCAACGGGACAGGCATCCGCAGTGATAAGGTGGTGCAAGCGGAACTAAATATGAAGCGGCCGCCAGTTCAGTAACTGAGGCATACAAGGTCGGCAACTCCTGCCAGCACACACAAAGGGGTTTCATGACAATCCTATTGGGGACGTTGCGTTGACTTCCATAAATTGTGGATTGCCTATAACCCGAATGCTAGCACCCAACCTTAACCAGGACCTCGGAAAAGATGTTTTTCCACATTATAGGACAGGTGATATGTTCCCAAGAGGAAAACCGCTCCTGACAAGGTCGGTGAAGAGGTCCCAATGAGAAACTGCATGAAAGACACACACACACACACACACACACACACTATTGTAGTCTGACTGTCTCCACCGCTCTACCGAGAATAATGAAAGATGTCCTTCGGAGGCGATTAGACAAGTAATTAGGCCATAAAGAAGAGATGAGTGATGCTGAACTAGATCATAAAGGATAGGTTACTTCTCTCACTCGCTCTGAGGCTCAAGTTACTCACAAGTTACAGCTCAAGCTGCGACAACCGTCTACACAACTTATTATCCAAAGTCCGCGCCGCTGAGCAAATGAAGCGATTCGGACGTCTTGTACAGTGACATCGCTTCAAGGATACTTATTCAAATATGTTGGAGAGTAAGTGGATTTTTCAGCAGGCGGATTACTTATAAAATCCCTCTTCAAATGCCAACAGAATTTTCTGATCGGGGAGGCACAAGGCTGCCGTGGTATGCATCGTTCAACCGTGCATTTTTTGGCACTTGAGCAGGAGGAGGGTTTAAGTGCCATCATTCAGAGAATCCTGAATACAATCTTGTCCAAGAAACCACATCATTTGATCAACGCCATTACCAGCAAAGAGCAAAAAGTGATTCACTTTAAACTCCCTAATGTGTGTTTAGGCACACACACACACACACACACACACACACACACACACACACACACACACACACACACACACACACACACACACACACACACACACACACACACACACACACACACACACACACACACACACACACACACACACACACACACACACACACACACACACACACCTCAGATCATCCTCATTAGTTTGACAGCGTTACTCATAGATCACAATAAACTCTGAAACAAATGCGAGGCATCTGGTCTCCGCATCAAGATATTCTCAGGAAATTGATTAACCCTAAATAAGAATGGATTAGCCTGAAGAAAGGAAATTCATCAACTCCGCACGGCGCGTGCAGTTTTTCTACACGACATCATTCATCAGTGGTGGAGCGCCACTGCAGGAAAACTGCGTCCTCTGCTAGAAATATGTTAATATGATAAAGCAGGGATCAGGACTTTTCTCTCTTGTTCACCTTTTCTTTTTTTTCTTCTCTTTCCTTCAATTAGTCACCGATCAGGAAACAAGTCGGCGCGTAGCTGCAAATTGAATTAAACTAAATTGAATTAAGGTGAAGCTCAGCTTTGAAAAAAAGATTTGAATGAGGGGATAGTCTGGTGTGTAATGCGGGGACACGACACGCTGCAGAGCCTCAGCATGTCGCCGGATTGAAAAGTTCCCCGCTCATATTAGGACAAAAAAAAATTGAGACGGGCGAGTGGCCAAAATCCCCGATGATTCCTCGAAGACGTGTAAAGCGAGTTGAAATTGAATCAATTGCAATGAATTAGCCCAATGACAGAATAGCAGCTATTCTAATTACGGGGCTTTTTCCTCTCCTTCCACAATTATGCTTGCGACGGTATGATTATGCACCGGCAACGTAAATATGGGCCAAATTAATCTAAAATGTGTGGCAGCCCTCGGGCAATTGATTCTTGAGGGGCTGAGGTGTTTCACGGTTTTAGTTGAGTAGAAGTTCTCAGCTTTTCTAGGATTTTTTTTTTTTGATGATGTGCTGTCGCGGAGGAAGACAAAGGGATGATGAATGAAGACTACGAAGACGTGAAAGGTGAAATGTAGGCGTTCTCTCTCTTTAAAACACAGACTTCCCGTCCAAACTGCTATTGATTCACTTCGTTCTCACAGCCTGGAGTCAGGCTTTAACAAGCCGTTGTTTAAGAAATATTCTACTTTTCCAATGCATGTATTTGGCAACAAATCTCATTTGGATAGACTGCGAGTAAAACGCTCTTTTCACAGGATTCTGGTGAAATTGCAGACGCTCTTATTTTGGAACTACAGGGTCAGTTGCTATCCCGTTATGCACAAACACATAGGTCGAACGCTCCAAACCCTCAGTGAGGTCACTGACACTGACACAGAGAGGAATAACCTCCACACTCTCTGTGAACTTTGAACTATTCCATGCTGCCAAAAGGAAGCCCGGCAGACCACAGGAGGACCCGTGTCACGTCCCATGCGGCCACACGTTGGGAGCTCACTTTTGTGCGTCTAAACTTTGACCAAATAAATCTGCCACGCGAAGAATGGGGAGGTTGATGAATGCCCCCCCCCCCTCTTTCCCGGATAATGCTGTCCAATAGCCCCCCAAAAACAATGGCATTCATCTCCCGCTATTAAAAACGCTGATAATAGCGTGGGAACAATATTTGACAAATCTCTCCTTTTGTCTTCACTTGTTCTTTTTTAACCACATTGCAAATGTCCATATTTGGAAACGGGGGAAAAGCAGGTGAGATAAATAAAACTGACTCGTTTGCAACCAACCGCAGGCATATGGAGGTGATGGAGCCAGATTATGTGAGCGTGGACACATGGAACTGTTAATATCTGACAAGTCACATCGGTGAAAGTGACAGCTGGACTTGTTGGCTGAAGAAGTCAGAGGTTTGACAGCGCTCAGTCTACATCTCTAAAGACAGAGAGTCGGATTAGCCTGAAGAGAAATACGGCAGCAAGTCACAACGTCTCCATTATCACAAAAGCTGAGGAAACTATGGTCAATTTAAAAGTCACTACACAAAAGCCAAGCAAAGGAAATGAGCGTCAATATCAGCACTCCATTTTTCTAAATTTCAAAATCAGGTCTACTAAAAGTGAACACCTCACCTGCTGCACAGCACAGCGTTTTATGAGGAATAAAGACATTTACGCAGCGTCTGTATCAGGAGCAGCCAAGTCCTCAAATTGTCTGGTTATTATCTGGAGAGAGACGCGTGTTCTGGTCAAAGGTCCCTTTTCTTTCTTTTTTTTTTTTTTTTTAACAGTTTCTGAACGCACAGTCTCCAGCCTCCTCGGCTGTCACAAATATTATCTGTTCGAATGAAATCTTGTCAAACGGCGTCGTTAAAGCTGAGCTTGACGCAGAGCGACGCTCCGGGGCCATCGGGGGCGCGCAGGCGGACCTTTAACCGTGGAGACCAGACGGCGACGATCCAAACCCCGCGTGCGCGTAAAGCTGCGGCGGCTCCGCGCGTCATTTACCTTCATTGGCGGGGATACACCGCACCGCTCCGTGCAACGCCACGCTCCAAACGCACGTCCACGCCACCAGCCGAATGCCACAACTCCACCAGCGAGGTTGCATGGCGCATCCGCACGCGCGCACACACACACACACACACACACACACAAGGAACAACACTAAAACCAAAAAAAAAAAAAAAAATCAGCTGTATCAGCGTGTAGATTTTGCCCAAACGACAGCAGTTTCAGTCAGAGTTGAAGCGCCACACCGCACCGCGCACTGGAACCATCTGTGTCGCCGTGCGTCCGCTCGCAGAGGTGGGAGCGCATGGTCTGCGCAGCGCGCGGGGAGGTGCCGACGAGCTGCGTGCGCTCCGGGTTTGGGGAGGCGTGTCGGGCGGCGCGCAAAGGGGGGCAAGGGGGGCGGCGCCACCCTCCTCCAATCACAGACCACCAACCCCCCTCCACAGGTGAGCCCCCTCACTGTTGGACTCCCTTTCTCCAAATCATAATAATAAACTACATCTTCACTAGTGACCGCTTTCAAAATATGACGTCATCAATTCATGGTGCCTTTATTGTTATGCATCTCAGCGTGAGTGAGACTAAACAAGATGGACGGAGAGAGAGATGTGGTTTGTGTCTTGTTTTTCAGCTTTTCACCACGTGGCGTGTTGTTAAAAAGCAAAGTTATTACACCAGGGATGTTTGCTTCTGTGTTTTGAATCATTATTATCTTTGTGGCCCCATTGGAGGACGTCGGGGTTCCAGGCACACAAGGTGTGAACCTGGGATGTATATTCTTACCTCTTGTGCATTTCCTTTCTTAGACTTGATTAGAACATATGACATTATCTGTGCTTGCGTTGTGGTTTATTGGGGGGCATTTTATCTTTTACCTAAAAACATCAGTAGAATACAGATGGGTGAGGTCACCAAGGACGGACCTTTTCTACACTGGTGAACGAGGTTTTTTCCCTCAGCATTGCTGGAATTGACCAGTTTGAATAAAGCAAAAGGGACTTTAAAAAACGTTAAAATCATATTTACCCGATTACATTACATTTTAAAATGTAAATTTGACTTCTTTTGGGGTTTGTAAGCCTCTTCACTTGGTAAGAAAGTGTTTTGAATTCCAACTCTCACTCGTTGTGCATAAGCTCTAACGGTGAGGGGGGGGGGGGGGAGTTGAAGTCAAAGATGACCTTTGTCGATGTGCGGTGAACCAAATCACCGGCAACTTTTTCTACACGTACCAGGAGCCCCATATACGACAAAGTGTGCACTAAACGGCTCCGTCCGTGGTCATGGGATTATTATCACTGTCAGTGAATTCAGTGCACCAGGACAAACTGGACAAAAGCCTTGACTGAGACAGTTAAACAGTAAACAGTTGTCTTTTAAAATGTGCCCATAAAGGAACTCAGAACAAAGTATAGCTTCACCGCTGGGTCCAGACACAAACAGCAGCCGGCTCTGCAGCTGTGGATGAGTCTGCTCTTTGTCTGCTTCCTCTTGTACACAGCTAAATCCTCATGTTGTAGCATCACGATCCTTCACAGCGTGTTCAATTAATTTATAGTCATGAGATCGTAAAACTGTAACATGTCGTTTGATGATTTTATAATGGCATCTCGGCGTTTAACTCGATTTCCCCTTCAATCCTCCCTTTCACTTTTCTCAACGCAGATCGCTCTCTCTCTCTCGTTCTTCTCTCCGTTTGCCTTGGTCTCACCCTCGCAGTCGGTCTGTCTTTTCTATCCCCCCCCCCCTCATGTTTTTCACGGTGCAGTGAGATGCTTTGAATCTGGCTGATATTCCTGTGGCTTACCCTGCTGACACCTCCCACGCACCTTGTGCATATACGCACGCAGACATTCATTACATACATGCACAAATTCATTCCTCCCTCACCTCACCTAGAAAACGTACATTCAGAATCCCTGTGACCCTTCCGTGACCCTCCTTTGTCGGCCTCAAGCGATGCATCAATTTAGCAGCAGATCTGAAGTATCACCTCCTTCACAGTATTTATAATAAACATTGTTTGCCGAGCGCAGCCATATAACTGTAGGTGCAAAGCCAGGTTGTTGTTGTTGGTGGTGGTGGTGGTGGGGGTGTATTGTCGACGTGTAGGGGTCTGATCAGCACTGACAGCGGGTGTGGAGGTGGATCTGGGATGCCAGGAACTGTTGTTGTCTCCCGGAGGTGTCGTCGCCTTAATTCTATAAAATGTCTGCGGAGAAAAGAGCAAGAAATAAAAAGGAATCCACCCCCGAATTTATAATCTCGCTTTGGTTTCGGTGCCCTTGGTGGTCGGTAAAATGAGTAGATGAGGTCGCGTCGGCCTGAGTTGTTCCCAGGTTTGTTAAAGTTTGATAAAATTAGAGACAATCTCAGAGGGAAGGTTTGGTGCGATCAGATGTGATGGTGCCGTCGGGCGGCATAACAGTCAGCTGGGACTGTTTTTTGTCTGCCCACTCGTGACAGTCGGGGAGAGAATGGGACACAAAGGTCCTAGGGGGTCAGCGGAGTGCGTGCACACACACACACAAACACACAAACACACAAGCACAATGCCATGCTGACATCGGGGGAGACGTAAAGTACAGCAGTCAGGTCGCCGGCGCCATCGCCGGGCTGACATATGGAGACAAACAACCATCCACACTCACATTCACACCCACAGCGCAGACCAAATTTAGAGTCGCGTCTCTCTGTACTGTGGGAGAGAAAACCAGAGTGCCCAGAGAAAATCCAAGATGTGCATCTAGAAAGTTTGGCGAAGGTGAAACAACGTATAGGTGGGGGGGGGGGTTGTTCAGCCTCGGCAGAGGTCGGCGCTCTGCCAGCGTTCTCGTTTTTGCTTTTGAAAGCGCGATGAAAATTGCAATTTGAATTTCTCAACTCATACGGACCAGTGCTGATATATATATATATATATATATATATATATATATATATATATATATTTACACAACAACACAATTGAGTGTGAGCGATAGTCTCATTTGCTTCTTTAAGTTGATCGTCTTTTCTTACTTCCCTCAATCCGTTCGCCCTCTGGTGTCAAAGACGTAGTGTCAGCGATCCACGTTGGCAATTTCAAGGAAGAACCCCTTGCATTTTCTGAATCAAAGATATATATATATATATATTTTTTTTAAGCAACTCTAGTGGGGTTTTGTTGCAAAAATACTCCGTAATCTTTGTTGACGTTGTTTCTAAAATGAAGTCACAGAAAATACAAACCTACAGTGGCAAAATGCAAGAAAAAAAACGTGTTGATTAACACAAACACGACGCTTCTCAAGTATTATGTTTGCTTCTGATCCCTTCTGATGGGCCAGACTGCCCCTGGGGAGAAAATCAGCCTCGAGATATAGTTGACCCCCCCTCAAAACACACACACACACACACACACGCACACACACACACACACACACACACACACACACACTGCACCCCCATTCCCCCAAAGTAATCAGCTTTAGGGGCTTGACCAGCTGGCCTCTCGTACAAGGAAATGCCTGTGACATTGCAACGCATTAGGCCTCCACATTTACAGTAATTCCTATGCCGTGTGTGTGTGCTTCCCTCTGTATTTCAGTTCAAATTCCGAGTCAAATTAACTGACCAAAGAACCAACAGCAACATTTACAAACCTGATCACAGGTCATCCATTGACGACGATAGACTCTCTTCACGGTGGACATTTGGGCACCTCGTCGCAGGACAAGCATACGTCTAATTACTCGGGATGAATGATGGCTTCATTCCACGTAGATGTCCCAATTCCAGGGCCCTAGCTATTGTGCATGCCGGCTCGCTGGCATGGCTCGCTGGAGCGCTTGAATGAAAAAGAAACGGCCGCTACCGATGTTGTTGGCTACACCTCGCTTTTTTCCCTGACAAATAAAAATATCTGCGACGATATTGGGGTTTTTATTCCCCTTGCGGTGTTCCTCCGATTGGGGAGGACGGACAAGGACACGTCAAATCACTGTCCGATCACCGCTGGCTGGGCTCAGATGAGGAGAAAGGAGACGGACTGGGAGATGGTGTCAACCACATCTGTTCAAGTCTCGCGCGGCCCCCGTTTCCACCAACGGGGAACCGGTTATTGAACAACGGAGGAACAGAATCTATCGATTGCAGCGAGATGGCGCGGCCAATCGCTATTGTCCGCTATTGCACATATTTGTTCTAGCTCCGAATAAAACTGCCAAAAGGTTGGTTCACAAACCAGAACGGAGCTCGTTCCCTACTGGTGGAAAAAGGGGCTACTGGTAAATACCCGCCTTGTAAGTCTATGGCTGCATCCATACTCCTACGTATAAAGCATCTCCATATTGGTTACCACAGAAGATACAACAAACAAGAAACAACGGTCATGAAAAGTAAGAACGGGGATTTCTTTACTTGGACCAACGATGAGGTGGAACTAGTACTTCACCGATGATCAAGAACCAATCAGGAAGCGAATGCGCGTGACTTCGTCATCATTTCCAAACGTCTCCGTTTTTGACCGCTCATTCTACAACGCAGCCCCGGAGTTTACAGACTAAAACAAGGCGAGCAGTGTTTCCACACGCCTTCGTTTTAGGCGCCAGAAAACTCCTGAATGCCGTGGAGGGCCGGAGTCAAAACTCTGTCCGACGTCGACGTCTGGATGCAGCCTACGACTCTGCAGCAACAGTTCGGCTGCTTTGAGAAGTGCACAACTCTTACGGCATCACACCGAGTGTGTCTACACTGTGATGTGCCCGCAGAGCACCACGATGTGGATTCCGGGAGAGAGGACAGATTCATGCAAGTCCGTCTCTTCCCTCCGTCATCTCGCTCCACTTCACAACCGGCCGGCTTCCGCTTTGTCCGCTTGTACCGAACTGCTTGACAAGTCATCAAACAAAGTTCTGCTTTCTTCAGATTCGCTGGCCTTTTTTTGACCCTGAAACATGGAGCTCTTGTTTTGGGCCTATAAAAGAAGGGAAAAGCACACATAGAAACACACTTACACACACACACACACACACACACACACACACAACCCCATGGGCATCGTTAAGCCCTGCTTAGCAGCTCAGCGAGGCTGGCAGGCAGCGCCGCTGATATTCTCTCTCTATTTTGGCTGCTCCCCTCTGCACGCTGCTCCAAATCCTACTGCTCTCTTTTCACACATTTTATCTCCCAACTCAGGACCCGCAGAACATCTATATATATATATATATATATATATATATATATATGTATATACACTTTATATGTGGGAAGAAGAAAAAAAAATAGCGCGTAGGGGCCGAGGGATAACCTCCTCTCTAAGTGCAATCCGTTGAGAAAAAACAATGCCAGAGGGGTCGAAGAGGAGCCGGGGCATAAATACTCAGAAACAAAGTGCTTTGATTTACATCCCTCCTCCCATTTGCAACGACGGAAACGCTGACTCTTTTCTCGCCCAGTTTCTCTGCTGGTACAAGCGCTTCATGATCCATGTTTCAAAGGTAACATTAGAGTAGACATAAGCATAAAGACGATGACATTTTGGTTTCTTACCTTCATCAGTTCGATCCCTGTTGTTTGTGTGGTTTTCATCTGCATCTCAGTTTCACTCATCGCAAATGTGTGTAGAAGTGTAAATAATGTGAGGTTAAAGTGTGTGTTAGAGCACAAAAGCACTAAAACCACAACGCATTGAGTAAATGGCTGCTACACCGCTCATTACCTTTCATAAAGAACGCGTTGGCAGGAAAAAATGATGCCGATTCTTGTTTGTTCACTTCAGTTTGACAAAATAACAAACAACATATAAAACAATGGACCTCCTGCGCTGGATTAAACAAATTTAAAATACGCCACTCAATCCTGCTACATGGTTGATGGACAAGTGGGATCAAACTGCCGCTTCTCACCCGTCGTCGCTGAACATTTACCAGGCACAAATCCCTTTTTCTTTTTTTACATTTCAGGGATGCACGAACCATGCTTCGGCGTTCACGCGACGCGGGGCCTGCGGTTTCGTTTAAACAGAAAGTCAGCTTGGAGAGAGAGAGAGAGATGAGAGGTGCTACAGAATTCTGAGTTTACCACAGTTCAGAGCGGCCATTTTGGAGTTATATAACACAACTCCCCCCCTCACCCCTCCCCTCCTCCTCCTCCTTTACCCCAACACTTTGGCATCTTTTTCAATCGATTGCTTCCATTTCCCAAAGGCATGCCCTGCTCCCCCCCTCCCCCCCATCCTTTTTTATCTGTTTCATCCTTTTTGTCTCCCCCAGTCTACCCCCTCCTCTCAGTCAGCCTTCCCCCACATCCATCCCTGCACTTTTTTCTGTCACTTTGCTTTTTTGTACACCCTCAGCTTTTTCTCCAGTAACAGAGAGAGTACGTTCTTGCCCCCCCCCCCCCCCCCCCCCACAGTATGGTTTTTGCTTTGGCACTGAGCATTCTCATTTTTTCTCTTTCCCCTTCGTCGTGTCTTTTGCTAAACATGAATGTTTCTGCAAATCAAGCTGTTAAGTATTATTCAAAGTGGACATGAATTCTTTTTTGGTGTCAACTCGTCATCACGATGTTAAAATGAATTGCACAGTGTAATGGCGATAGAAAAATGACAGCATCCACATTAATATTGGTCCCTTAAAAGCCTTGTTTTCACCATTTTAATCCCTTGGCCACTGGGACAACAACCCCAAAAACAAGAAAGCTGTTGACGGAGGAACAAAAGCAGTCGAAGGCCGAGAGTGATTGAAAAAGAGATCAAACCAAAGTGAACCTCAGGCGGACATTCGCTCCGTGTAGATAGCTCCGGGACTTGAGAGGATTCAAAAATGACACGCGGTTTGTTTTCTTTCTATTAGAACAGTAAGTAACACATCAAGCCTACTTATTAATACTACCTGATGTTAACCATGAGGTTATTTGTTGCCGCTAGTTAACGCTAGGAGCCAAAAATCGAAGTAGGAGCTTCAGTGTACAAACTTCTTTTCTTCTCCTCCGTTATCTCCAACTTCCTCAGGAGGAAAAGTACCTGCGTCCTTACAGGCGTCTTCCAACTCCAGCGTCTTTAACGACGGTGACCAAACAAAAATACCACCTGGAACCACTAGGGGGCACGAAATTGGTCTGTTGCCACTTTAATCATAACTGATCGGATCGGTGGCTAATGCTGTTAAAAAAATGACACCAGTGGCAAATCCGAAATTCCATTAAAGCTAAATCCTGAATGAGAGTTGTGATGACACTCATCCTCCCCCCCATACACACACACACACACACACACACACACAACGGCTTCAGGGCAATTCAATCAATCATTTGTCCAGTTCAATGGCGTCGGCCGAAAATGTGGACATCTCGTGCTCCGTCCGTACGTCACCCGTCTTCCTCTGGGCAAAAACAAAGGCGACTTTCCTTTTCCCCCAGATACAGTTGTCTCCAACACAATGTCTCACCGGACAATATTACGGGCCTCAATCAAAGTACACATATTGTTATGCCAATGATATGAAGTCAAAGGCACATTGCAAATGATGCAAACCTTCTAATCAACAAGCTACAAAAGTATGATATAACACATCCTGCCATAGCAATAGTAATAGAGTAGAGTAAAACTGCCTGAAGTCATTTTCCTATTTGAGTATTCGTTGACTAATTGGAAGTCAATATTCTGACGAATTGTCATAAGTCAAATCAATGTAACCCCTCCCCCCCCTCGCGCCACATGAGATAGTTGTTCACGAAGCTCAAACTCGAACTACAGTGTCCTCATATAGGCTGTTTCCTCCTCACATCTCCTCCCGCTGAGATGGGAACCAACCCGCCTGCCCGCATGAGCACATGCTGCTTAATTTGAGGGCTACACGTGAAAATAAACGGGTTCCTATAGAGCGATAACAGACTGGATGCGCTGTGCGTGGAAGGATATAAAGCAGGGAGAGTATAGATAAAAAGTTTCCTTGGGATATGTAATACTTGACGTCTTCTTAAACAATCAGGAAAACAGTTATATTCCCGTCCCATTTTCATGTTTGTGTGTATGAAGATCTTGTCTCGGCATGGGGGATGAAAAAGAATTGAGCTGAACAGCTGTCACTGCCGATTGAGCGAGATAACCCTCATTCAAACCGCCCACACATTCAGTTCTATTTTGTGCGTCTCCGTGACTCACTTTCCCACGTAACACCTAACGCTGATTATACTCAAAGAAAGCCTCGCCATCCATCATAAGCCGCGAGACAACTTGAGGACTTCTCCATAGACGTTTCACGTGCACCTCCGAGCAGATGTGTGCACTTTCATAATGTGATGCTAATGTAATAGTAAAAATCTTGTTTCCCTACGTTGGCTGATTTGCAAAAGACACAGGCAAACAGCTCCCTACTGTTGTGATTGAATTAGATTCATATCACATCGCTCGGATCAAATCTTCTTTCGGCATCCATCATATACAGCGCACGGTGGAATCGAATAATGTGGAGATGACATAATGTCCAAGAACATAACGCTTTGTGTAATTACAAAAACAAAATGCTACTAGAACCTTTTCCATAGCAATTGGAAGCAACATCATACCAACATTTCCTGTCTAAAGTGAAGTATGGCCTTTTTTTTCTGGGGCCCCATCCAAGTAATCGTCTTCATTTGGTGCATGCACATTAAAAAATAATAATAATTAGCATATCATGACACTGAGCTTGTTTTTTAAGACCAGACTTAATTAAATCCACGATAAAAAGAAATGAAGGACTGGGCTTGTTGTGAAGAAGGTCATCAAATCAAATCTTCAGACAGGAAGTGACATGGGCCTCCGCTCATTCAGAAATTAAAATGTCAGTCGTGAACATGCATGTTGCACTGTCTGTATTGTATTGTTTTCCCCATGAATCATGACATCATATCGCCATCAGCCATTTGTCCAATAGAAAAAAAACAACTCAGAAAAGGAAATGTCATCAGACGTCACACCAAGTCTGACGGAAAAATGAAAGAGTGAACGCATGAAATTTCCCTTCAGAAGGCGAACGGGCCAAACTGCAATGTGGCGTTCGCGTCGTGCAGAGAGCCACCTGAGTACAACAGGCTCAAATTTGCCACAGTCTGGGATTTAACTGAGCTCCTATGCCGGGGATTGTCTGACGTATCCACGAGGGAGCCATATTTTTCTGTACCTTGCAAAATTGATTCACCGCGGCGCTATTGTATAGCAAAATAAAATGGAGCCGGTAATGAAGGCAGCTTTAGCCGGGTCAGGGGCTACCTTTCCCTGCAGATTTACTCCTTACGTTTTCTTTTTTCACATATTGCATGATAGATTTTTCATTTTTTTTTGCTTTACACATTCATTATTTAAATCTACCTTACACTGCCCAAAAAATAAGAAGGGCAAAGGCATTTAGCGCAGTATTCCACCGCTCAGACTGAACTGCATTTAATTTGCCAAAGTGATGTGAAACTATTAAACCTGTTCTTGAACTAAAACGGGACAAGGGAATGCAGATGTGCGCGAGCCAGGACATCGGAATCCAATCTTCTGAGCAGCATGTACGAAAGGCATTTGCTCTCGCTAGGTAGCGGCGGCGGAGGCAGCGGTTCCAATGCCAGCTTAGAGGAGGACCCGTACACACCCTGTGCCGGTGTCGCCGCCTGATGCCCGCGGACGCAGATGGTTTGGTGACTGTGTGCTGGCTGCCAGGCGGGAGCTGGCGCAGCTGGTAGACACTGCAGAAGGTCTCTAATAACAGCTTGTGTATGGGCTCGCTGGATGCTCACGGCGCATCACCGAGAAATTAAGCCCGTTGCGCTCAATAGGTCATTCATTACTGTGCCGTTTACGTCTTTTGGCGTTCAGTTGCTCTGCGAGTGAGCCGGAGAAACTGCCCTGTGTCACATGACGAAATGGGTTTATTTCCTAAGGTGAGAATTTGTCCCTGACACTCAAACTTTGTCGTCAGACTTAACATATATATATATATATATATATAAAAAAAAAAATCAGGAGTTTCTCCTCCTGAACAATGGAAATTGCTTCGAATGGCTGCTTCGTTGCCAAGGATGCTCGAAGGTCAACGTAGAAATAATTTTCATGTTTCAGATGTTGTCCATTTGCCATATGCCGTAACACACTAAATCACCCCGTATTTTATGTTAAATGCAGCTGCGTGGGATGCAAAATACATTTTGACTTAAAAAAAAAGCCGACGTTACGACGCCGTCCCCGCCTCATCGGGCCTCGCCGTTCGCCAGCCAGGGGAGCGGGGGCACAGCTGGCGACGCGGCAGCGGTGCCGGGAGAACAGCTTGCAGACAGACATATAGGACAGCGATGAGCAGGGACATAAAAAGGCCTTATGGCTTTATGTTTCTTTCATGTGCTCATGAGACACCGCGGCCAAACATGTCGAAACCACTCATTTCAGTCGAAGGTTTAAAAAAAACAACAATCTCCATTTACCCAGACGAAGGAAACGGAATTTCGTAGACCTGGTGAAGTTGTTGAAGGCACAAATCAAATCACGATGCATGAACGAATGAATTCCTCTGCTCCTCGTCAAGGGGTCATTGGTTGCTAACTGACTATGGGCTGATTCGTGCTCAAGAATAGATACGTATACACAGACGGACGGAACCTCCTGTCCTTATTTTCCTGCGTTCATTTGGTCGGATAGGAGGAAATGGAGCAGCCCCGACGGATATCGCGCGGGGCAGTGAAGCCAATATCTCAAGCGATGCCGACAACAACAACAACAACAACGATAACAACAATGGCGGCGTTTCTTGAGGAGAGACCTCTCAAGTTGGTAAGGAACTACAAACATCGCCACCACAGGCGCCTACAACGTGGCTGCCTCTGCCATCTTCAGAAGTCCTTCCACAGTCGCCATGTTTGTTGGCGTCAGAAACTCCAGGCTGTGCGCGGCCCTCTAGTGGATTTCTTGCTCGACAACCGCGCCGACGTGAAGGACGCATGGAAGTATGAGAGCAGTGGCGGTTACATCGCTTTACGTGCGTGCAGGCAGCATAAATGGGCCTTAATACTGGTAGAAAAGAGTTGGCTAATGAGCTTGCCTTCCAATTTACCATCCAGCTTTTTCCTCAATAAGTAATAAAAACAACAAAGTTTAGAAAATGGATGAATGGACCCACTCACTCTAATTCAGGATTCAAGTTGGATTGGAGTGAATCCCAGTTTGCATTGGACAGACGACAAACGAGCACTTAATTATAGACCTCAACATGAGGAGTTTAATTTAGCACTAACTTCCCACATCTTCACAGAAAGAGAGAGAGAGAAAAAAAGAGGATTAAATGCCTCGGAGCATCTGATCATTTTCTTATGTGACAAATGTATTCCGTCAAAATGCAATAAAAAAAAGGGGCAATTACACCGAAACAAATGATCTGTGCTGTTCCAGCAACACAATGACATGATGGACAGACAAGGGACGTTAAATCAATATCATAAACCGTGACAATCGATGTTGTAATGACAAAACTGTCACTATTGTCTCAATACAAATTGGCTAGTTGTAAAAAAAAAAGAAGGCATTTGGATGTAGAAATTATCGTTGCTAATGTGTAATTCAAAGAAATGCAATATATTTTAAAAGTGATACTCTTGGTTGCATGCGTTTGTTATCTAATCAGATTTAAAAAGGATGATGCTTGTAAGTTCAGTTATTGACTTGTGATAATCAGATTCAGGGTTGTATTGTGTTTTGTTGTCTGCACAGCGTGGAAAGTAACTCGTCATGATTCAGATTTGCCAAAATGTAATGCCAACAATTAAGCCATTGGATAAAAACACAGAGGTCTGGATATGTTTACGTTCAATCCCCAATAACTATTTATTAGTTTTTACCAGATTAGGGACCTGTATGATGTGTATGCAATTATTTCTCAGACAGTTGTACATACCACTTTAATTTAATATGGACCTTTAATTTAATATGGACCTCCTCCCATTACACGCATACATTATTTTTTCTAATAGTAACGTCAAGCGACGATATTAATCCCAAGTATGCCCATATATCATCATCACTCATGAGTTTAAACGTTGCTCCGCTAATCATCCAGACAGATATAACACATATACCCTGACACATCCTACATTTCATCACGATTATATTTAACTTGTGTGTGTGTGTGTGTGTAAACTCAAACTCTTCACAAAACGAATCACACCACGTTCAGTTGTCATCGTCTGTCAACCAGCCACTCTGCCACAAACAGCATATACGCAACCAACAAACACGAGCGGAGGGAAATTAAAGCTTCAAAGGAGTAAATGCAGAGGGGAGTTGAAGATGAGCGAGAACCCCCCCCCCCCCCTGCTGTAATGACCCCCTGGTGGTTGTCACATCTAGTTAGTCGTGCCACCGTGACAGCTTTGTTATGCGCTTCTGCGTTTATGTGCACGAATTCTCTGTATGCGAGACGGACGCGTTTCAGTGAATATTTCACAGTCTGATTATGCCCAAGGAGTCTGTGGATGGTTTTTTTGTTGACTTGGTGCATACCTGCACCTGCATACGTGCGTAAATATGAATGCGGTGAGCATATGGATACATTTGCACCAGAATAAAAGTAGGTATCATGCGTCTGTACGTGTATGACAGCCACATGCTGTTTATCCTGGTGATGCAGCTCTATCCAGTTGGGGGCACTGAGGCTTTCTTTTCCTAACCAGAGGATCACAGACAATACACATTCTCTTCCCCATAATCCCTCCGTTTCTGAAGGGAGGAGAGGGAAAGCGGACAGAGTGTCAGACACAGGAAAAGAAAGCCAAGAAAAAAAAGAGAGAGAGAGAGAGAGACAGAGAGGGAGCGATATGAAAAGAGGAGGGGAGAATGGAGAGGAGGCAGAGGTGCAAGAAAGGAAATGAAACACTCCGATAATGAGATGATGGAGAGAATGCTGAATTAGATTAAGACACAGAGTGAGGGGGATGAGATTAGGAGCCAAACAGAAACAAGGGAGGAAGAAAGGGAGGATAAAACAAGGGGGATAAATGGAGAAGAAGAAAAAAAAAAGGAAAAGGGAACAAAGGAAACAGAGGTGTGAGGTAATGAGGTAGGACAGACTGTATGGTTAATGACGGGGGGGCATGAAGAGCAGAGAGAGGAACAGAAACAGGTTTCAGCTAACGGAAGAGATAACGGAGCGGTACAAGGTGGAGATGGAGAAGAGAAAAAAAAGTCACAGGGTTTGGTGACAGCTTCACTAAGGGTTTTGTGAACGTGTACTCATCACTCTGCCAGCGGTAACATGCGCACACACACACACACGCACGCACGCACGCACGCACACACACGCACACACACACACACACACACACACACACACACACACACACACACACACGCACACGCACACGCACACACACACACACACACACACACACACACAGTGTGCACACTGCCAGACGAGGGAATACTGCTGCACAGGAAGTGTGATGTCAGTTGACCCCAATATAAACAAAGAGTGACACACAGACAGACACACACACACACACACACACACACACACACACATGCGCGCACATGTAGAAAAAATACACGCAAACACCCTCGGGGCATTTGGCAGAGCCGGTGCTTCAAATTGCAAACAGCCCGATACAGGAAACAACTAACAACGATTAGTGTGCCTCGACACACACACACACGCACACACACACAAACACACACACACACACACACACACGTTAACACACCCGGTGACACATGCACACAGAGAGGCAAGGAGATATTTCTGATGACTGAGTCATCATCTGAAATCCTGCACAAAGTTTTTTTCTCTGAGGGGAGGTTTCAACCTGGGGGGGGGGGGTGGGGAAGAGAGAGAAAGAAGTGGAAACAGACAACAGCGAAAGATAAAGCGAGCAGATAATGCAGTAACTCCGGTGATGCGATGATTCAAGGCAACTGTCCTGTGAAGAACAATGTTTCTTAACAGGATCATCTTTAAAAAAAAAGAAAAGGAAGAAGATGTATTTATTGTTACGTGACTTTTCAAGGGTAACGGATCAGTTCTCTCAAATGTGTCATCAGTCGCTTTGAGAGCGACACGCGTCTCATGTTACCGACACACTGACTGCACAGAATGATATTTCATCATTCATTCTCTTTTTTCTTAAATTCAATATTACCGACATTCTCTCGGTATCTACAACTGCACGTGCAGAATTTTTCTCACGGCACTGATTTACTCTTCGACTTGTCGTCCCGTGTGCATGGCGTCATTTTGTTCCCACCGAAAGCGTCAGCCAATTTAATGTGATGTGATAATGTTCCGCATGTGGTAACGACAATAGAAAAAAAGCAGTAAATCAAACTCCATGTTTGTGAGCTTTCTTAGCAGTTCCTTGTGTCGGAGTCGTTTTTCGGACTTTGCAGCCAGTGGAGTCGCCCCCTGCTGTTCATTCTAGAGAACACGGGCTCCACTTTGGCCCCCGGTGACTATACGTCCATTTTTACATGCAGTCATTGGTCTGTTCATGTCGTCGACATGTTGGAGAGACGTGCTAAGGCGAGGAAGATGCAAGACATTTTTGGCAAGAAAAGAAGACGAAGACGACAGGGAAGCCCAGATACACTTTCTCAGAATTGTTCTACATGATGAAATCAACCCCGAACAACCGTCCTCCGTGGCAGCAGAGTGGCCGTGAGGTGGATGTGGTGGACGGGAGAAGTACAAAGCGCATGAGCGTCACACCAAAAAGCTGCGTAACACATCCACAGTCTCGTCTGTGGTTCGCTTCGGGCAACAAAAGTGGTTGAGGTTTGAGAAAGATTGTGGTTTTGATCGAACATGAATGTCTGAAGTCTCATGTGAACGTTTTTTTTTTCTTCTCTCTGATTCAAACCAGGCCACAGTCTTTCCCCCAACCTCAACCAGACACCGAGAGAGAGTCTAAACAAAACCACTGAAAGATTTAATGATGCTGTAGTAAATACAAGTTGACCTTGTTCTGCAAGATTTAGACATTCAGGAGGAAAATAAATGTGTTGTCTGTGAACATTTTACCGATGGTTCGGCATCACCGTATTTGCGACTCGCCACGTGGGACCCAACATTATCTCAATGCGTAAATAGAAAACATAATCTGGTCGCAACTTTTGTTTCCCTCAGAACATAATTGCTGTTTTGTCGAACAATCCCGTTCGCACATATGCAGGGTGGAGACCCCGCAGCAGAGTTTGGAGGGTGGCCAGGTCGATTTTTCCAACTCACGTCACATTTACAGTCGATCTATTATGGTTGGATGAATGTATATTGCGGCAAGAAACAACTAGTATATAATTCATGCATACACCTCAAACAATGAGAATCCCTATACACTTCCCTAGTTGTCATAAATATGCAATGTCTATTGTTTCTATCTACTGAAAATTGCAGTCTTGTCCTCTATTCTCTGCACATGCTGACAAAATAACAGAATTCAACTGAAGGAGTGGACAGCCCAACTCAGAAGAAGACCTCACCCAAGTCGTCCCATTAAGTGCGACTATTGATCTTCGCATGGGACAGCGTCTCCTGCTATTGATTTTGAATGGGTGAGCTGGTAGCCAGAGGATCCTCTTGAGTTTCAGCTGAGTGCAAATCTGAGGGTTTTAAGTAAAGGATGGGAGAAGCAGGGGCTTCTAAAATGACACGAGAGAACTAAAAGTGAAGGTGGAACTTTGTGTGGTGACCCTGGGCGCCCTCTGAGTCATCATGTGACCTTAAAGAACAATTCGTGACCCGCGATGACCCCCGATGCCTCTCTTACGGGGAATGTCCATACTGTTAGTTCGCTCTCTGTGGATTTGTTGATAGCATCCGAGGAGGAAAGCTTTTTAAAATGTTTTACCAAAAGTGACAGCCAGTGTCGCCCATAGAGTTTTTTTTGGAGTTTAAACACAAACCACAAAATCCTACACTGAACTTACAACAAATCCAATCGAGACTGTCCTCCCGTTAGTGCAAGCAGCTTATGATGACCCATAATTACATTTTATTGCCAAGTGGCATCTAGAGGTCGTGGTAGACATTCATCAGTGTGTGACAAGGCTCTCTAGTGGCTGTACAGTAGTAAAAATGACAGGAGCAGAGGAAAGGAGGAAGCAAGGTGACATTGTTAAATTATACAGCATTTAAAAAACCTGTCGTCAGTGTTTTCATTAACGATGACAGATTGTGCAGCAAACCCGACCATTTGCTTATTATTGAAACTATTAAAAAGGTACTTATTATAACCCCAAAACAATATTTTCCTAAATGTTTGTCATGACTGTACCTACACGTTCAAAAAAAAATAAAAGTTTGGGGCATTTCTATTTCCTCTGGGTCGTATCAGAGAGTACAGGGACACATGACCTATATGGCGGACATTGGCTAGACTGTTAATGAGATTCTGAATTTATCAATAACATTAAATCAACCGTCTATAAATGTTTATTATACGAGTTGCATTTCAGAGACAGAAACCACATGACCGCTAGGTTTTTCATGTTTTGCGATATATTTAGGAAAACTACAGTTTCAAAATGAAAAGGCACTCAATATTAAGTTCTGCATCATGTTTTCCAATTTGTTTTAATGCATCAACGATGAGCTAAATGCCTCGCAGGCTTATTGATCACGGTGACTCTTTATTCTGTGCGCTGTAATCACATCGTCATCTGGAGACGCCGTCAGACGGTCGGAGAACTGCTGGAAATATTACCTGTAATTTACACTGTAATACGAGAGAGAAACACGGCGCGCTCTCCCTAAGTGCCTCGCCGTGTCTCAGACGCACATTAATATCAGAAAATACGGCGACAGCGGAGAAAACGTTCAAATGCAAAAAGACACTGAGCATCGAGTCAATTACAACAACAAAAAAAAGTACACATACACACACCCTTTTCTCCGAAAGAGATGTGGAGTAAAGAAAAATGAAAAGTAAACCGGTCAATCAGGAAGCTTTTGGAAACCACAGAGATGTGCTCATGGGATTTTCAGTGGGATTTGAGCGAAGGTTGGTGAGATGAGAATAAAACAAAATAGATGATGTAATGTGCCCAAGTGACAACATAAGGTGGCATGATGTCATCACGGTGCATTTAGAAGTTGGTCAACAGAGTATTTTTGGAAAATAGTTGTTGTACATTTCTATCTATGTACGTAATTCTTTACACAAAAGAAAGTGAAAACTTTTGCTCACTTTTGACATCCAGAGACAAGTCAGGTATGAAGAAAACAGCAGCATGTGCCGGTTGGATAGGTACAGTTAAATATTATAATTTACTATAATATTACTGTATTACTTCTATTCTACTATTTTATTTTTGCAAGTGAATTTCAAGAAAGCAATGTACTTTTGTCTTTTTCAGGTAGGGGGTGATGATTGCTAATACGTTGTCTGTTAATGTTCAGAAAGAGAAATTAAATTTAGATCATTTTTGTAGCATAGCTCGGCTCCTTTACAAACTTATGCATTATAACGTAGCAAATGGTGTCCGTCAACAAAACATTTTTTGGTATATGCGCAGTATGTACACCTTAACGAATTTTTATCTTGATTTTAATAGTTTTTCCAGTGTGGTTCAATATGGTATATGAATTCATATGTGTACTTTGCGTTGGTCAGCAAGGTGCCCTCTTCAACGTGGAGTGTCACATTCGAGGATGTCTCCATCGGCGATGTGTCTTTCGCCACTTCGTTGTTTTTCCAGTAAACTGCCGTGACTATATGGAAGCAGTTGCCAAGACGCTCAGCCCTGTTCCAACTCTATTCGTGGTCACCTTGTCCTGTCCTACCGTTGTGTACTGTACATGCTTGTGTGCGCCAGCGTTGTGTGTCATTGTCACAATTCAGCATTTTTACTTTTTCTGCCGACAGCTCCCACAGGAATACCTACCCCCACCCAACCCCGTCTTCACCCGTCCCCTCGCTCGCACACACACGCACACACGCACGCACGCACACACACACACACACACACACACACACACGCTCATAGACTATCTCTCAAAAAGTCATTGGAATTCTGACCATGTACTGTACTTTGGGGTCGTGACTTTCTGCTGTGTACATGGCCCAGAGCTCTATAGCAGGGAGAAAGTGTGCAATCTCTCTGTGATCTCTCCCTCTCTCAAACACACACACACACACACATACACACACACACACACACACAAGCAGCTGAATGGTGTTTGAATTTTGATCTTTTCGCTCCCAGCACCCAGAACAGAGGGATCCGCTCCGAACTTTTGTCTCCACGTCTCACCTCTTCAACCAGAGAGCTACACGCCGTCCCCTTCCTCTTCACATTATTCTCTCTCCTTTCTCTCTCTCTCTCTCTCTCTCTCTCGTGTCTTTCAGGTTTCGGCAGCATTAGTCACAGGTGGGAGGACGCCAACCGCGTCTTACAAAACACACACTGCGAATGAGCCAAGCCTCTGAAGAAAAACGAAAACCTCAACTTCCCAACAAAGCGTCGGTTGATAGAAAATCAAGAAGGTCGTCGGGTGAGTTACTGCTTCCATTGAGGACGAGGCTTCCTGAGGTGGATTCTCCTCCTATAGATTCTACAGAACAAAACACGCAGCATGAAGCATTTGTCTCAACCAAGCAGGCGGCACAGTTAAGCTTGAACAAATGCATTTTCCTCTTGCTTTGGTAAAACAAAGGGCCAATGACAAACTTCTCTCTTTGCTGCAGACCCCCCCCCCCCACTGCCTGATAGAGATGTCGGTCACATTGGCTAGACACCATGCAGCCCCCTCCTCTCTCTCTCTCTCTCTCTCTCTCTCTCTCTCTCCTCCGTCTCTCTTTTTCATGCCTCTAATCTCCAAATTTACATCTTTTCTCTCTCTCTGCAGTGAATTTAATCAGACTCTGCAGCATGCACCCCCCCCCCCCCCTTCATTCTGCTGAATTTCTGTTAACCCACATCATGTTGCCTCTCTCCTCTTCCTCTCTCTCACCTCATCCTGACACTCTCTCGGTCTTCATCCTTTTTGTCACCCTGTTTCTCACTTCAGCCCTCTCATCCCTCCTCCTCCTCCTCCTCCTCCTCCTCTCCCCCTCCCCCCGCCCTGCCTGTATCTCACTCTGTCCTAGTTTCCACAGCCTGCGTTATGAATTATGTGCAACTCGCTCGCCTCATGAAAGAATCATCTCGGCCGATGAATAATAGATGCCGAGGAGAATAGAAGTGTAGGTTACAAACTGTGTTTACCCTCACCGCCTCATCTACTTGCCTTATTAATTTCACCATAGTTAAAACAAATTGACGGAGCTCATCAAGCGGCGCACTGGTAAGAAACGGGCTGAAATCTGCCACGGATGGGGAGTGTCACTGGGTCACTGCCACATGCTGCGATATTGATCTTCGTCACACGAGAGACCGACCGAATTCATCAAGTTCCCGGCTTGTTTAAACTGTCACTTGCAGTTTTCCCAAATCGGCTCTATGATGATTTTTTTTGCGTCTGTCCTCCCTGACCATAACAACAACAACGAAACGCAGTTATTCAGATTCATGATAGGTCCAAGTTTTCTCGTCTACAAGACATCCTTTACACTCTTCCAAAGGGAGACTGACTGACTGAAGGACCAAGAGGTGCTGCATTGCATAGATGATGAAACTCACATGCCAAAGTGTCTGTGAGCCGGCCGACCGCAAACCCACATTGCTCCCCTTGGTTATGGCACCACCTTGCACGGCGGCTCTCTGCAATCAAGGCATGAACATTTGAGCGACTTTGGAAAAAAAAACGTTCCGTATAACTTCTGTACATTTGCATGTCATTAAGTGACTGTTTCTCCTTGATTACTTTCGCATACTGCATATAGTTCCTGGGCGCTAATTCCTGCAATCATATGTGGGCAAAAAAAAAAAAAAAAACCCTGACGTGCTGTTAGACATCATATTTTCAATGTATTCTTTATGGCTTATCCAATATATAGGTCATTCAGGATGTGCTCAACATCCTCCGTTGAATATCACAGTAAGTCTTGCATTTTTTCACACAAACAGGACAAGGCTGTTATTATTATTTATAGAAAAATAAAAAATGGATCCAACATGTATACATTCTGAGAGTGGCTGGCGAGCCAGGGAGAAAAAAGAGCCAGGGGTAGAGAGAGTTGTGTGGTAATTATAGATCAAGAGGATGGTAATTCTACTGAGTCTCTATCCCTATGGGGGGGGGGGGGGGGGGGGGGGGGGGGGGGGGGGCAGCACAGAGAGAGAGAGAGAGAGACAGAGAGAGAGGAATGGTTGGTGGTGGGGGACTCAGGGGGAGAGAGAGAGAAAAGAGGCTGAAGGAGAGAAACCGAGAGAAAGTTAGACCACAGGAGAGGAGGAGGAGAAACTGAGGAAGAAGGGGAAGTAGGGGGAAGAGAGACAGGAAAAGGAAGTGAGGGTGAAAAGAGAGAGATTGGAAAATTCAAATAGTCGTTGAGCGATATATCTTCATCTGAAACTACTTTTTAAATAGGTCAGAATTAGCTTTTCCTATCGTCATCCCGACGAAAAAAAAAAAAAAATCTGATAATAAGGATTTTAAATGTGTTCATGATTATAGCAGCTTTCAGACGTGCACTGAAGTCTGGACACTTTCCTGAACTTTTCCGGAGTGGCTGGGTGTGAATGTGAAACTGTTGCTCTGCACGGAACTTTTCATGCAACCTGCAAACCTGGCAACCCTGACCTCATAACCATATGTATGTTAACTACGTATGTTTATCAAGTGCAACAGATAGCTGTTGCTAAGTGTGTATCCAGGATATGACTAATATCTCAAGTTATAAAGTCATAAAGTTTATGTTCGATCTCCGAAACATTATAGAATGAACTATTAATATGATATGTTCACAACCAGTTTGGCCACGCGGGTCAAACAGCTGATGTGGTGTTCATAGATGTAAACTAGGATAAGGACGACTTACCGGTGAGTCTCACTTCTTTAAGCGTCGTGCTCTGCACTATAGCTGAGTTTCACTAGCCCGACTACTCCGGCTGGACCAATTAAATCATATGCACGTACTCGTGATTTCAAAATAGACGAGGAACAGGGAAAGCACAATTCAAATCATTAGCAGCAGAGAGCACTACGAGAGAACACGCTGTGCCCTTAATGGTCACAGTACAAGTGCTGATAATGCAGTGGCATAAAGATTACAGGACGTTTATTGAAGTTTTACAAAGAGACTCCTGCCAGGCTCATGTGGCTTTTCACTCTGGTGCCGCCCCCTTTATCTCCACTTTGCCTTCCAGTTCATCTCATTAATTCAATCACTGCATGTGTCCAGGTTCTTCTAAGGTAGCTCACAATAACAACCTGGCTCTTTTTTCCCACAGGCCGCCCGACTCCCGCTCGCAACCAAACGGCCCGGGAATCTTTGCGGCATCAGGCTCAGACCCCCCCTCAGAGAAAACTTCTCCACTCGTAGTTTTCTGGCCTTGGAAGTCTCCTCAAGAGGCAGAGGAGGCATATTCTGAATCAACTAGTGTCAGAAATGAAACACAATATGTTACATTTTATGCGTCATGTGTAGTTTTACACATTGGCAGGTTGGTGCTTAATTTACATTTCTCAAATGGAGGTGACAAGAAATAATTTCCATTCACAAAGGTTGAGAGGTCCATAGTCAAAGGTCTAGTAACTCACAAATCAATTCTGACAAACGTTTCACTCTGCCCATAAAAGCAACAATCTGCTCTGCCAAAATGAATTCATTTGCGGCTTGTAGAAGTCACTGCTTTGAGACGTTGTCGACATATTCAGTGTCCTCGGCTTCACTGTTTTTCCCGGAATCGTGCGGTAAGAGGAGGTTCGGACACCTCGCGGCGTCCGTCGACTCACCGGGCTCCTCTTGTCATCGCGGAGAAGCGCAAAAAGAGAATAAAAAGCCAAAATTCTGTTTGGTGTCCACTGTGACAGAACCACATCGCCAAATCAGAATGGGAGACAGGAGGGCGATAAATAAGGCACAAGGTGTGAGCCGAGGGTGACAGAGGTGAGTCACGGTGAGACCGACGGGAAAAGCAATCAGTGAGAAAGTAGTGGCACAGAAGGAAAGAGAAGGAGTACAGGAGACACACGGTGCAATAAAAAGACAACAAAAGTAATAGAAAAGGGAAAAGAAAACACAAACAGAGAGAGATGGGCCTCCCTCCTCTCTTGTCTGTTTAAGATATTGAGAGATGTCTCAATATTGACAAAAGCTACAGCGGCACACAGCACAGCCTCCTTGGCTGGAGTCAGGAGGATCCAAGCACCGGCTGCATCCGCACTTAAAAGCTCCGACACCCCATTGATGTTTCCATCCCTCCGAGGATCGACATCAGGACAGAGCTTCAAGTCCTGCTCTTCTTCAAACTGAATATCAAAACTTTTTTTTTTTTTTCCGTATGTGGTCTGAATTTGAAGCGCAGATCTGTGCTTTGCCTCTCCTCCACGGGAGCCACCGGAGTCAGAAAGTCACAGGCATTGTTTTTCGGGCCAAACTTTCAATCGCTTACATTTCACTTTCTATACTTTCAATGGTGGATATCAAAAGCAGGGACGTTTAGACAAATACTGAATTGTTTTTCCTGAAAAAACTTTTTTGAATCAGGAAGTCGTATTGGTAAAGTTTTGTTTTTAAGTTTGAACGTTTGCATATAATTTGCAATAAAGAATTGTGTTTAATTATAGCTGATTTTTTTCAAGTTGCACCTAAAAAAAAATCAGTCGAATGATCAGTGATATATATATATATAGTTCTTAGTATTGATCAAACACCTGTTCACTTGGTGCAACTAGCAGCTGATTTCTTTTCACCTGCTCCCAATGTTCATCCTCGCTTCTCCCCCTTTGACTGGTCAAGGCCTCACCTCTAATCCAATGGCTTCATTAAATGATAAAGAATGGCTTTAATGAGCACCCCCATCCATTCACAGAGAAGTGAGGAAAAACGAATGAAGGGGGGACCTAAAGAAGAAACAAAAGAGAGGACAAATGGATAGAAAGGGAAAGGAGGGGGAAGGATATAGGGTAAAGATAGGGGTACCGAGTGAGAGAAAGATATGGTACAGCTGTAATGAGATTAGTTAATTGAGGCAAATAGTTGTATAAAAGTCAAGATTATAATCCACAAATGAAATTATAATTTCACCATTAATCAATAAGATGCCTAGTAATACCTAACATGTTTGACTAAACTTGAAAGTTTATGTTCAAGAAACTGTCTCTGAACTCAATGAATTAAGCTCAATTTGCGTCTGAGCATCCAGCACATAAAGGTCTGCAATCGTCAATCCACGCTTGATGTCCCTCCAGCCAGACCATGAAATACCCCAATAGTCTGGATCTCAAAAGATAACACACTCATTATTATAAATCCAATTCTCATTGCCAATACTAATTAGCAAAGTTTGACGGAGCTGTAACGGGGCACAGAGCTTTTTAAACTTGAGAAAGGCAAAGGATGGTCTTTGGCTCAGAGTGTCATAAGGTTTGTTGAATTGTTTGTGTTGCATAGACAATAATATACTACACAGGTGTTTCGACAAAGCTCCTAGAAAACAGACCTAAATAAATGTGATGTTTTACAGTTCGCACAATCTATAATGTGGCTCAGGAGTACCGATTGAAACTCAAGCAAGACGGTGTGAGACAAAATGTGAGATGAAAAGTTAAAACTGAAAATGGACCCATATCTGGAGACAGCGTAACTCTCTGGTTTTCAAAACTTTCTAAGAAAAGAGCCCAAGCCGAAGAGAAACACACTCCCAGCAGAAGTACCTCCGATTGGGTTTGTGTGTGAAGCTAGTGCAGGATCATGTCCCTTCTCAATGCTTGCAACTCATCAGGGCTTGTGCATAGAGGGGATGGGTGGTCTTACAGAGGAGATACACTGCTGTCTCCAAAACCTGCCGGTAGGGTAGGAAGCCCTTATATTGAGCATTTGGTAAATTTAGGGGAAAGTAAACCTGGCGGCCCCGTAGAGTTGTTCCGGGAATCGTGGATTCGTTGCCAAAAGACCTCTTGTCACTCTCTCTGGGATCCTCTGAAATTCATGCTGCTGGGCTTCTGAGACAGCTCCATCCCAGACAACAAACAGAACGAGCGACAACGGGGAGGAGCTCAAGGCAAAAGCATCTGGTGAAACTCGGATATTATGCTCACGGGTTCCATTTCTGGCATGGATTGGTCCAAGGTGGTCCAATTCATTCGGGTTCAGCCTCGAGCTGGAACCCGATGTAGAAGTTACGGGAGCAGTTGGTTGAATTCCCGTTTTTGGCAGACAAACAGTTGGACTTGAGGCTTAAAGAAAAAGGATAAAGGCTAAGTAGTAATTGGCAAGGTTGGAAATTACAAAGGTCACAAAGCAATGTGGAAAAACTTAAACTGATGAACAGCTAAAGTGATACTTTACACTTGTTTTGAGCGTAAACTTTGTCATATCCCGCCAGTCCAATGCTTTGAGCAGAGCATGAACGTTGAATATAGGTTGTTCAAATCTAATCAATTTCCCAGCAGGCAAAATAATTTGGATTCAAGTGTTAGCTTGACTTGACTCGGATTTTCTCAAAGAATTCCCCACTTGCCCAATGTGGGCTGTCTTGTGCTTCCTCCTTCAAGCTCGGGTCCTCTACCAGAGGCCTGGGAGCCCGAGGGTTCTACACAGTACCTTAGCTGTTCGTATAGGATTCTGGACAGAGATCTGGGATGTTGTTCCTGGAATTGGCCTGAGCCACTCTCCCAGTTTGGAGGTGCTCCAATCACCACTGGCACTGCTGTTGCCTTCACTTTCCTTCAATTGACTTCAGCAGTTGGTAACGCCGAGTCTGCGACTTTGGTACAGGGGGTCGGGGGTTTCGACCTGGTCAGGGCGTGACAAAAATACTTAATGCTACCTGCCTACCAAAAATAAGAGACTCAAACCAGTTCGGACATCACCCAGGTCAACAAGGTGCGGGTCAGGTGTTGGGGGAAGCAGGGCAACCTGATCAGAAGTCGGCTACTTGAGCAAGACATTCATGGACTAGGATGGAGAATATGGAATATATATATATATATACATATTTATATATATTCTTTTTAGGTTCAGATTGTCCAGTTGGTAGTTGTGGGACATCCATCATATCTTCAAGCCTTAGTAGCTGCAGTATACTGTACGTGTGCGTGTGTATGATTGCGTGAGCACCCTCCGATCCTCTGCTGTGCTGAGATGCCCACTTAAAGCCTTTCAGCCCGATGAACTTTCACATGACGTTTGTTGCTATCACTTGATGCACCAACAAACACGCCTGCTGTACCAACAGTTCCCACGCCAAACCGACACGCACACAGTCCCATGTGGGATCCCCTCTCTCGCTCCCCGTCTCTCTTTTACACGTGTCACTCCTCCTCAATCTTCTCCATTCCCCGTCTTTGTTGAGGGGTTTGGCAGTGACGGAAAGGTCTTGAAGGATCACGCCAAGATAGAAAAGGACAAACGGCGCTCATTATTTAAACATACCCAACAGTCAAATCAGCTGCGGTGAGGAGGGGCAGGGAGTGCAGGGGGTGCGCTGGATTCGCTGGATGGCAGAGCAGCTGGCCTGAGGTAACTCCCGCGGCCGCCATGTTTGCGTGCAAACTTCCACTTAGTGTTGGTGTTCACAGCAGTGTAAACGCACAAGCTGAGGCAGGCAACAGTGTGTGTGTGTGTGTGTGGGTAAACGTGCGGGATGACTTGAGTGTTTGTTGGGCTGTGTGAACGCCGCGGCTCATATTTTATTGACGCGTATCCCTCCGAGGGTGGCTAAAGCTGGCACTGTGTGTGCCTTCAGAGAGCTGTGTGTTTTGGCTGAGGGGAACTGTAGCAATCACACACAGATAAAAACATCACAATACAGAGAACAGGGATACTTCAACATAGGAACGGCGGGGAGGGAGGGCTTTTGGAGACACACGCACATGCAGGATCAGCAGACTTGCGTGTGTGGATACATCATTTTACAGGGATGCTGTTGCAGAAAAAAGATGTGCGTGTGCGTACAGTGCACACACGCACGCGCGCACGACACAATCAGGGATGCAAACATGCACTCACCCACGAGGAAGGGGCATCTACTTTTTTTTAAAGAGATGCAAGCTCACGGACGCGCCGTTTTTATACATGAGCACAGACACGACAATTGCATTCATACCCATACCCACTGCATATGGCCTGTCTAACTCAAATGAATCCTCGGGTTGCGTGAGCGGGAAGCTCCGTGAATCTCTCTCCTCTCCTCTCCTCTCAACATCTGTAACAGCAGCCTGGCGGAGGTGTCTTTCCCGAAATAGCAGCCAAAAATAATCACGGCTAATAGCATTATTCTTCACAGTATTTACATGCCGGCTGAATAAATTACCCTGCTCTGGTCCTGGCTGATAACCCCACCGCACCTGTGCTCGCTACTTCATTCTCTCTATCTGTGCCTCTCGTCGCCGTCTGTCCATCCCCGCTCCTCGCCCTCTTTTATTCATCGCCACGTTCTACCCCCTCGCTCTCTTTGTGCGTTCCCAATATTTGAGCCTGCAAACATAAAGAGGCTGGTGCCGGAGACCAGATTAATTTAGATTTTTGGTAACAGTTTCTCATAAATTTTGCACAATTTCTGTAGACTTGAATATGAATTTTGCCTTGTATCTGTCTGGTTTAAATATGAGACATGACGTAGCAACACCTCCCGGATAGTAACGTTGGAGTGGGATAGGTTATCTTAACGAATGAGCAGAAACAGTTTTTCGATTGCAAATAATAATAATAATAATAATAATAATAATATATTGGATTTATAAAGCGATTTTCAAGGACCCAAAGTGCTCGATATATAAATATATGGCTTACCGCTGATTCATGAGTCTATTGTTGTCAAGGTTTTGGTTTTTTTTGGAAGTGCCGAGAAGAATAGTTGTCGATAATCTGTTGGTCATTGAAATACCTAACTTGGATCAGCAATGCTCAGCGTGTTTTGGATTTTGGGTTTCGAGTCGTCGACCCCAGCTCAAGCAGGGGCTTTGAGATTTTGAAAAAATATTTTGGTAAGAATGGGAGAAAGCATGAATTAATTCCATCAGATCAGTGTATCCACTTATTAATGGTTGTTGTCGTTTTAAAGCACCACGCGCATGCACTCGAACGAACACGTGCACACACTTTCGAGTGTTCTGCCTCTCTCAGCAGTGTGAGAACGCCGCCATCAGCATAACACAACCAGTAGGTAATCGGGGTTACAGGACAGCAGGTGAATGTGTGTGCGCACTGGTGCCTAACTGTGTGTCCTTGTCATCTTAACCTATGGAATCACAGAGCTGTTATGGATGTCTCTGAAGCTGAAGAGACACACACACGCACACACAGCACACACAACACACACACACGCACACACAACACACAACACACACACACACACACACACACACACACACACACACACACACACACACACACACACACACACACACACACACACACCAGCACAGGAAGAGGATTGCCTCTCCATTGCTTTGAGGGAGGAACACACATCTTCTAATGGCCTCAGTGTTGACACGGCTTTGATATATTATTTGCGCTTGCTTTGTGAATTCCTGATGTTGAAAAGAAGTGAATATTTAAACAAAGAAGGTAACTGCGAGACACGAATCAAAGCAGTTCTGAGGCTCAATTTTCGATGACAATGTACCGCTAATAAGGTGCATTCTCTGAGGGGATAGATAAATGCTACGCTGAGAGCAGTGACAAACCCAGTCTGGAGGCTTGTGGCAACATTGCTATTAAATATTATCTCATAAGCAGCTTTGTTTTAATGTTTCCTTCAGTCGAAAGTCATTGGGTTTGGTGCATGAACTGATGGCACATTTTGAAATGGAAATGACAAGTGGTTTGTCCTCCAAACAGAAGAGCTCATTATACAATAGTAACAACTCCAATTCATCATAATAATACAAACATATTTGCAGTTTTTGGAGATGGTAGTACTTGAAATGTACAGTAAACAGAAGTAGTTCACTTGATAGGGAATTTGTACCCAGAATATAAATCCAGACAGGCTAGTTTGGAACGGGCCAAGTTTTGGGGGGCACGTCGTGTCGACAAAAAGTGTTCATAGAAGCAACTTGACACGGAGCTGTATTAGGTTCTGTTCAATACACCTGTCATGAAATGGTTGCGTCATTGGGCAATGACAGGCCTAAGTTAAGCTGAATAAAATGCTTTTTGAAAACACTCTCATAACACCCCTGAGAGTTTGGAAATGTTCTCACGAGAGCAGATGAGTGATGAAAAACGTAACAATGGGCGCCATTGTGGCGAAGCAGCCAGAGCCATCACTTATGTCAAATTATCCGATATGATAAATAATATTTTCATTAATCACGATAATGGCCTTCACCACCTGAGACAGACAGGGCAGCTGGTAGGCCAGACAGGAGTCAGTCTGACCAATGGGAGCTGTGCATACTGCAGAGGCCAGGGAGCAGCCAATCCTCAACTGTAATTATTCTCAATAGAAGTCTCATCTCTCCGCACAATGACCTGACCTCCATCTTTCGTGTATCAAAGTGTGTGTGTGTGTGTGTGTGTGTGTGTGTGTGATCGGGATAAAAAGAAAGCGCATCACTGGAGAGTTACAGCACAAGAGATGGATTTGGAAGTTGACGTGAATGGATGAGGCATGAATGGAGGTCCCAGGGTGTGAGAGAGACATGACACCTCATTATTCAGATCTTGGTGTGTGTGTGTGTGTGTGTGTGTGTGTGTGTTGTGATCGAGGGCAGGGGGTTCAGGGATGCCAGATGTCTCATGAATTCAACAGAAAGACACGAGCACACCAACGAACCCCCCCGGCCAACATGTTTGTTCACATACTGTTCATGATCCCTAAAAATGTTGTTGCACGGTTTGCATGATTATCACAGCTGCTCATTTACTGGCATCATGCGTCTCTCTCTCGCTTTCTCCGCCTATGGAAACGTCTTGAAGTACGAGTCTCTCACGGCGTCACGTACAGCACAGTCCATCGTGTAATATCGTGCAACTGCATCATGTAACCAACCAAATTTCCGCTGCATCACTTGATACAACAAACAGAACTCGTCTCGGCTTGTTTGCCGATGAGATTACTCCGATTTTTTTTTACGTGTATGCAAATTTATGACACTGCATTGTATAATACGAGTGGTTATGCTTGCAGGGCCAGGTGTGAAACCATCTGGATTTGTCCAAAAATATTAGCTTAACTTTAGTCAGTAAACACAGCTGCTCAGAATCTCAACAGCATTCATGCTACGTTCCCAGCTGAGAATTACTGGAAAGGACAGAACGGCTGAAAACATTTCAAGTGGGAATTTTGAAAATGATCCACATTTGTCAGCCTTACTTCCAGCGTGGATGAGATCGAGGCTGGACCGTCCTGCTGATGTGCAATTACACTATGTCGGCACAAGCAGGGGCTGTAAAGACCCCGTAGTTAACACCGCGATTTGCATGATCCTCCATCTGGTGGGCGGAGTGTCGTTGAAAAAAATAAAAGATGCAGGAATGGGATACAGACATTTGCTTTCTGTGCTGGGTTCAATGACAGTTTCACATCAAAGATTCCTTTAAGCTTAACGCGCAGGAAATATGTCTTGTGGACGAAATCAAATAGAGCAAGAATTCAATTAAAAACAACGTTTCTCCCTCCTTTTCTGTATATCCATGGCATAAATCCTGTCCTTAAGTCTGGAGCGTTTGCACACGTATCAATACGAAGGCCTAATCAATAATTGACACCGGTCACACCACCTCCTGGCCTCTGACACCATTTGACTTCTCCGTCTCAGCCGTGCTCTACTTATAGATGAATCAGCTTCTGCACGCCAAGAGGTGTCAAAGAGACTTGTGCAGATGCAAAGGACAATAAAAGTTCATTCATTTCAAATAAAAAAATAACAACTTTATGTTGAAGGTTACCTCACCATCATCTACAGGATCGGATTGTAAAGTTGCAAAAGCTAAGGACTTTTTTTTAATTTAATGTTGCTGTAAAATGTGACCTATAAAAAGATCTATTAAAAAATAATAACACCCCCCCCCCCCCCCCGTCTTTTGAATTGTCCATTGTTACCAAACATATTTGCATGCCTGCAGTCTTCCTTGTCACTGCTTTGTTGGCACAGCTGTGTTTGGTTTTTTTTGCCGATGATCAACAAGAAAACCAACGGCAGCATTGCGAACGTGCACACGCGTCCTCGTGTGTGCATACATGTGTGTCCTCAATCCTCATACAGACAGAACAGGGACCCACTCTGTTCTGTCTGCATATATATTGCTGCATATATATATATATATATATATAGCGCTGCTCCACAGGCCGCCGCTGATGCCAACCAATCTTTCGTCTTTTGTTTCCATGTATTGTCACATAAGTGGCATTTACATACGATCCATTTATATATTTGCCAAGAGTTAGATAACTACACCATCTGCACATTCAAAAAAGGGGAAATCTTAAAAGTATGATTTGTTCGGACAAACGTCAGTTATAGTAACTGAACTAGGATGTTAGAAGAAAGATCACTGCCACATCTAGACTGGTAGGTGTAACTTCCTCAAAAATACACCAGACCCTAAACTGATCTGGCGCGACCCGGGTAAATAAGGGTGTCTGGTGATGAAATATGCTCCACTCAACTCGGGTCTTGAGATCATTTCCCAACCGCGCAAACCAGAGCGACTAAGGGCGAAGCAGATGAGCCAACCTGATGCATTATTAATGAGCCCCGCAGTCAGTCAGCCAGCGTCGGATCGATTAAAGGTTCTGTTTTTACAGTGCAGCAGGCCGTCGGACCGAGCTGGTAAATATACCCCAGAGAGGGATTAAGAAAAAGGGTTTGATGGATGGAGGGAAACAACATGAGAGGAACAGACAACACGGAGGAACTTTTAATTTTGTTGCCAGATTGGTTTTGTCCAATGTTTAATTTGTTTTTGCGAGAAAAACAAATGATATGCATTTGTATTTGGCCGCATGTACACACAAGATCACTGCGATTAAAAACCATACCGCAGATCCTTTCTCAGTGTAAGTTAGGTCTTGTGTGAACTCCTCACTGAGCTTAAATTAACTGTGAGGAGAGGGTAGTAGTGTTTCATTGCCCTCTACAGGCTAATAAAACCCCCAGACACACACACCTGTAACTCAAGAAAATAAAAACTGTGCAAAATTTAACGTAGTGTAAGATTTTATAAGCGTAACTTATCAATTGTGTGGCTGCATGCGATTTTCATTTTTCACCGGAGATCTTCATTAGACATTAGGTAATGGAGAATGATGACTCTCTGGGGGATGATCAAAGGCCTCAACATGCACACACGCACGCACGCACGCACGCACGCACGCACGCACGCACGCACGCACGCACACGCACACGCACACGCACACGCACACGCACACGCACACGCACACGCACACACACACACACACACACACACACACACACACACACACACACACACACACACACACACACACACACACACACACACACACACACACACACACACACACAATCCCTGTCCCTTGTTTTTTTCCTCCTCTCCAAGTCATATCAGCTTGCCAGCTATGTCTGCCACACATCTCTCCGTATGCCCGGCCATCTGGGGACGTTTTCTCATCCCTTTTGTTTCATCCCCCCCCTTGCTCTCCCCTCTCCCTATCTTCTTTTTCATCCACCACGACTTCCCTCTGCCTCTCCATCCCAAGTTTTCCTCACTTCCTGTCCTCCGAGTGGAGTGTGTACTGTGCGTTTTCTGCGCTGGGTCTCAGGTGAGTGCTGGCTCCTTCTGTGGGGCCTGGCAGTTGCCAATGAGAACTCACTTTCCTTTGTGAGGGCCCTCCGTCTCCCTCCGCGAACATGTTAATTGCTTCTGGACACAGATCAGTGTTCATTAAATAGGCATGCATTCGCCACAGCAGATGCTCATTCACAGCGCAGCGATTGTTGGCTGTTTGCGGGCTCTTTGCTTTTTTGCTTTTTGCTCTCTCAGAATGCTATCTATGGAGCTCCGCACATGTAAGTGCTTGGATTCATGCATTAAAGGCACAAGACACGAGACAAGCCTGTTATGTGAAGATGATGAAGTAATGAAAACGGTTTTCTTGTTATTATGTCGTGATGTATGGAAAATGAGCTTGATGTGTTAATATCTCTCGACAGAAAGAAAGAGAAAGAGAGAAATCTTCATTCATGTCCTCTCTGTCCTATACATCAAAACACATGGCAACACATTTCCCCTTGTTTATCGGTTTACAAGGAAAATATTAAAAAGCTGAGGCATTTATATGTCATCAGTTCCTTTTCGCACATTTCCATGACAAATCACCAAGTGTTACTTTTGATCGCATCAGAATTAACAGTGTGCATAATTGACGCCGCGCTTCATCTTTGGGGCCTTTTGTCTCTGCGCACAATGGCATCATTCCACGATGACCCGAGAAGCATTTCCCGGACGACAGCCGAGACTTGGATAACGATGACGGATGATTTGGCATTGTGGCGTGGTTGTCAGGGTGATGAGTCAAATCCTCAAATGAGGTGGCTACCGCCGGTCTGCAGATCAAAATGTTGCAGATGGCACCAACACATTATGTGTTTGTAGATGCTGACATTGGAGGAAAAAAAACAACCAATGATCATAATCAATGAGCTACTCTGCATGCCATTAGGGTCACAAATAATGAAAGTGTAATTACTGTAATAGAAGTGTAATTTCTGTTCCATGACTTAGTGCTTCACAATGGTGATGCTGATCAGTCTGTGGGTCTTTCACAAGCAAGGCTGCCATAAATCTCATGTGGATTATTTTCGATCCTCAGAGGATGAATTCTAATGATCTGCACCTCTTGACATCTGATCGAATGCCGCCATCAGGTCATTCCTGTAATATTCATGGATCTGGCGCCAAAATGTACTATTTGCAAATATCTCATAATATAATGGGCAAATGCCATGAACGCACACCTTGCCTCTGAGGCGATAATCCTATTTTTGACTTTTTATGAGTCAGTGGCTGAAGTTTGCACTTAAATGAATTTTATATAATACGATCAAGGTGAGGAATAGAAGCTAGATGTAATACAGCTTTAGGTGCCTGGAGGTGTGATGCAAATTTCGTGGCAATCCATCCTAAAGCTGCTTTCTTCCTGCCTAGATGTTCCTGCTATTGTGAACGTGCACTTCACATGTGAACGGCAAAATCCAGGAAATTCCCGGACGCAATTTCCCAGACAAACTCTAGGGTTCATTTACGAAGAACAGCGCAATAGGTCACGGGTTAGGGTTGAACTTTTCACTAAGAAGCACAACGGTGAGCCCCGTGGTGATGCTGGAGGAAAAGTAAGACGATCATGAGAGTCATTGAGATTCATCCTCTGAGGACCGCAATTAAGTTTGCAGAACATTTTGGCATCTACGTAACAGTTACTGAGCAAATTAAGTCTCCATACAATTTGTGGAACGATCAACTCAACGACCAACAAATAGAATATTAGCATACACGCTTTATCCAGTGCAGTCATTCGCATTAAAAAATATGACACAACACCGACGATGTGTCACATCCAGTAAAGACGCCAGAGAAGTGTTAAACTAAACTCAACTCAAGAAAACTTTATCCACCCACTCCTAATCATATTCTACAAAGGGTTCCTTCATTTCTGGGTCAACTCCATTATGAGTTCAGACTGACGGGCTCATCAACTGATGATGAGACCTTCGTCTGATAAGTGCGTCCGCGTCCAGGTAGAATACTGTATATTATATTAGCAATATCTGGCTCTGAGTGACCACAGTCATTAATGTCCTGATGCCCAGAAGGATTAGATTTCTCTTTCTGTGCCTCTCCTCTCGCTCTTTCATCCACTCCGCAATCCCCCACTTCCCAATCACACTGTCCATCAGTAAAGGCATAATTATCTTCCAACCCCTCAGGATTGTCGGACAGAGGAACAGGTAGGAACAGATCACATTTGCGGTGTATTAATAGGTAGATATTATAACAGGTTTTCTTCATTTATCATGCATTCACGTCTCCAGAGCTCACCTGTGTCTCAGTCCCATATTCCATGTCTCCAGGCTCATGATGAATGCCCTGCTTCCTTTTTTTTTTTTTACCCACTTTTCTTTTTATCCAACATGGATGGTGAGATCATGGATATTGTTGTAGAGGAGAGACAGATGCATATCTAAGGATATGGAGTCCTATGAATTTCTCTTTGTCTTATGTCAATGTGCTTAAGACACTTAGAAGACTGGATAATCATTGGGCTGTTTAATTACATGTATCACACACACACACACACACACAGAGGCAAGGACATACTGGCTCATATGTCATTCATCCAGATGGAACTCTTCACTGGGCCTTTTAACTGTCATTTGAAACCATAAACACATGGACACACTGAAACACAAAGACACACACACAAACCACCAATGCACAGCCAACGAATAAAATATATTTTAGAACACAACGATTTTGTTTCCCCATAAATGCTCTGGGAGTCCACGTAACTATTATTTACAAGCACTGGTTGATTAAAAAACATATAGATTTGATAATCTAGCGGTAAAACCATCTTCTGATCACAGAGCATGGATAAACCTATACAGTTCAATCAATTGTAGACATTGTCACTCTAGTTATAGATTGAGACATATGCAGTCTGTCGTTAAGTGTCAGTGTTTTCGTCGTTGTATGTTTGCCGAAACCGGAGAAAGCAAACAGACAGAGTGCTGTATTTGCCAAATTTCAATTCAGACGGTTCAAAGGATGGAAGCCACGTGACCCACTCTGCCACTTTTAAAGGGCATGCTCACAAACGCAGGTGTTTGCAGTTACAGCGGGTTAGCCCCATAGACTGTATACAAAAATGGACGTTGTCACTGGGTGCCGAAAGTGAAGCCAATGCGGACGTGTCTGAAACCCGTATTCTCTCGATTGACCAGCAGGGGGCGACTCCGCTTGTTGCAAAAATAAGTCAGTTTCTATAGACGGCTGTGAGAAAATGATTCAACTCCTCACTTGATTTATAACGTCAGAAAACGTTTATGGTCTCATTCTTTTAGTTTCAAGTCTTCTTCAATACAGCGCAATGTTCGTTTTGTAAATTGTCCCTTTGTGGATGAGGATTTTTGGTTGCAAAAAGGAGAAAGGAGAGGAAGCCAGCCATGGTTCCGATGCCAGTCAAAGGATTGTTCAACACACAAAAGATTCATCAGATTGATCAAGCTTGCAATGTCTTGAAAGAGTATAGAAATGAGTAGGAGCTGTTGGATTCCATGTTCAACCACCATGTGGGCTTTGGCCACATGTTTAATTCATCGAGAGTTCTTATGGAATTTAAATGTGAATCAATCACTTTAGGATACCATTACCCATAAGAACAGATCTCCAGAGGACATTTAAACTCAGCACTGATCAGTGTCCGTGTCAGTTGCTCAGAAGATCAGCCACTGACCCGCTTCTAACCGTAAAACACTAATTAGGGCCATTAATTAGCCCAGTCCAGTGAGATTCATGGTCCGTCTCGAGTGTTGGTTATATCTGTGTCATATATATCTCATTTTAGTCCAGCGTACATTACACTGGGATTATTTTCTTACATCCAAGGCTAATTACTATGGGGCAGGATAGACAATTCAAATTAACTGGGAGCATAATGCAATATGATATCATTAAATAAATCAATCCAAAGTCTGCTTAGGTTGGCTTTACAGTGTCAGAATTGAAAAATGGCCACGCTTGAAGTGTGTAAGTGTGCAAACCCATTTTCTCTTCAACGGGACGACTGTCCACGTGTGGATGACGCCCACGTAGCCAAGATGAGAATGGTGTTGGCAATGAGAATGGTTCACACCGACTTTCTCCCACAACAATTGTCTTTTTCACTACTTCCAATAAAAGAAACAACTCAAACAAACTTGTGGTCACGACGGTTGCAGGTTGCTCTCAACAGTTCCTTTAATTCTCCACGGACACGACAAATGTTCTCCCTCGAGTTCCAGAAAAAGTCTTGAAAGTGATAAATATCGGCAGCAATTGTGTGATAAAAGTGAAAGTGGAGAGGCTGTCAAACCTCAGATTTTGTCAAAAAATACTTTAATTGCACCATAGCTGACTTAATGCAGATACAATAGGACATATGATATGAAGGTTGGAAGCAGATGGTTTTCACAGTGTTGAGCAGGAGACAAATCACTTGATGATTTGAACGTTTTCTCTACACCTGTAATTGATTCCAAATGCATGCAGTCTGACAACCATTCATTACCGAAACTGATTATTGGCGCATCAATATGTATGTGTTCATTTATTGAACGTTCTCGTCAATAAACGGAGAATGCTTCATGTGATGACACAGGCCAAGGAAGCACATGCAAGTAGCTCCCCCTTCTGGTAAAGTGACGCGTGAAAATTAAAATTGACACTGTTTTGTGGATGCCTGTCACCTCGTCTTTAGCTTTCATGTCTACAGAGATAATTTGCAATAATTGAATTGTTTATCCAGGGAAAGTCGGGTGAGTTTTTTCTTGATACTCTCTACTATCGTCAACAACCTCCTTCAAACCGACCCAGATGTGGAGTTGGTAAACAAAGGACAGACGGTCTTTTTTAGATCACAGATTACATGCACTGTATTATTGTGGAGGCTTATTCTGCCAACCAGCAATAAATTGTGGGTATGCTATTATACAATGATATTATACTTTTCATTTATGTTTTGGAAAAAGTGTACGAAATTAACTAAGAAGAACTAACAAATATAATGCATCTGATGTGTTATCAGTTGTTGATGTTGCTAGAACATATAATGTAAACACATATTGAACCTTATTGATATGCAGACAACCAGATTACATGTCTATCCTGTCACCCACATGCTCAACAGGTGAACATGTGTGGACTGTATACGCCCCAGACTCTTAATTCTGCAGTGACTTTAATTTATTTATTACTTTTTACTCTTGATTCCCCTCGAAAGGGCAAAGTCAAATCATTTGTGTTGGAGTACCCCTCTATGCCTCCTCATTTAATTACACCGCTTCCTTCTCTGGTGAGTTGCAGTGATGTATTTTAAGTGGCCCTGCTGCCAAGCTTAAAAAGGCAGGCTGAATAAATTCTGGTCATGTCAAAGTATTAAGACACTAATTTATTTTTACCCCGATTATGCATCAAAGGAAACCTCTTTTTGAGCCTGAGTCTTACCGTCACTGTTACGGGGACATTATGTAATACTGTTTATTTTATTTACTGCTCAGGGATCTTTACTGAGAAGGTATTCTACAAAATATCTACAATTGTATTCTGATGAAGGTCCTGTTGTCTAATCCTTCACAGCATATTTGGTCGCTCCAGGCTCTGCCATGTGGTCTCCTCCCATTGGAAATACCAGGTATACCTGCACGGGGACGCAGCCAGTAGGTGGCGACCATATCACATACCAAAACAACCTCAACCTCTTCCACCAACACCTTAGAGTGGTAGCGAAGTATGTGACACTGGGAGCTGTGGTGTTGAGGGTCACCTAACAGAAAATGGTTTGAGGCAATTGGCGATAATAAGATCAATTCTATAACTGCTGTGCAATGGTAGCTTCTTGAAAATTGTACCCAAAACAGGGAGACTGGGGGCTCTGTCCTGGAGCCAAGCCTGGTTGGGGTGGTCAGTCTCACTCCTAAACTCACAGCTTCCTGGTTGGGCACAGCCCAATGGTGAAAATATATATGGCCACCGCTTACAGGGCTAGACATAAGGAATCGGGTGCATTGCCAACTGGGAGACAGATGGAGACGTGCTGAGGCTACAGAAACTGTGCTCAAAATTTAAAACGACTTCATAAAGGTTTGGAATGAATCACTTTAGTTTAACTTTCCAGCAGGGTACTGCCCGCAGCCAAAAGGGATAAATAACAGCATGCAGCTTTTAGTTAGCCCCATCGAACAATGTACCACTAACAGCTGAACCCCACACATCACGTCTGAAACTAAACTCGATCCCTATCGAAAGATGACCTAGACATAGTGTGATTTCAGGTCATTAACACAACACAGAAATACTATTTTGCTGCAATTGCGTTGTTTGTATGGCACTTGGCAATGAGATCAGGTCTGTTTAAGGAATTTAAAGTACAGCACTGTATGAATATTCAATAAGAAAGATGGATTTTCATGTATCTCTTCTCCTTAATGGCAACTATACATCCATCCATCCTTTTGAAATGTCACTGTATCCATCCATTTGTTGTCATTCATTCAACCTGTTACTGTGTCTATTGTCCTCACAATATAGCAGACGGAATATAGAAGTTGCTAAACTCACCACTAGATGTCAGAGCCAGCCAACCTATCAACCGGGTTGGCCTGGTTCCCATCAGGGACTTCAAGGACGTGCCCCGGCTAAGTCATTATTCATGACACCCAATTCCCTCAAGAAATCAAATCACTGCGTCCATCCCATTTGGAATGTATTTATGTTAATTTCACAGAGTAACTGTTCGTGCCTGGCACAAAACACACAATTTGGTTTTGATTACACAACATGTGCGAAGGCAAATTGCATTATTTGCATGCAATGGAGTAGGGGGGCCCCCGGTGGGATTAAGTCTTGAGGGTTTCACATGTAAGGGAGCGGTTGTAGAGCACTCGAGGACTCGGGGAGAATGTGAAAGCAACCCGGGCCTTTGCAAATGATGTGGGGAAAGGAAAGGAATGCGAGGAGAGTTGATGAAACGCATAAGAATGTCAGGATTTTTAAAAGAGGAGGGAAATTAAAGAGAATGGAAAGAGCGGAAGAGAGCAAGAACCTTTTTCTCAAAGCACTTATTACATATTTTGGAAATAAAACATTTGAATACAAGAACGAGTGACGATTCCAGTTAATTTGGAAAATACGCAACATAATAAGATATTATTACAGCAGGGCTCTTGACCACAGAGCTTGTATTGCTCTATGGTTTATGTCATCATATAATCAATGTTCCTGCGAGAGCTCTGCTTCACTGTGTGTGCAAAGCTTCGATTTATAGGGATGATACTACAATTCATTTTGGCAGCAATATGGAAATTGACATGAAATTTATTTGAAAAGGCTTTTTTGGCTGATCTTTAATCAATGCCATCATTCACAGTGCAGATGTTTTTTTTGTTTTTTTTTAATTTAGCGAGATGAAATCTGCTTGTTGGCGCAGCCTCTCCTACTTTGTCAGTCGGAGCTCCTACAGGTCAAAGAGACATTATGTCACGTTGTGCAGAAAACTTGATGACATTAATCATTTTATAATAGCAATCAATTATTCTCAAGCTATGGTGCTCTGCATTTAATCAATCAAACCTGACATACTACAACCCCCCAATCAGCATGTTGCTTCATGGCCTTTTCTGCATCACAAAATGTGCTGGCTGTCGTGTGTGTATACATCACAAGGTTCATCGCTTATGGTTTTCACCGAAAAAAGGCCAAAGATTTCTTTCAAAAAGGAGCAAATCTGATCAAAGCAATTTCTCTCAGAAAACACTCATCCATAGGTGCAGTGGCGACGGAGCGTGAGGTGAAATAATATTCACACTTTGCATGATCCAGTTGAAATTCACACGCAGCTTCGAAGCACTTGAACATCCAATCATCACCAAAGAGCGCGTCGCGAAAACCTCATTCAGAGGGAGGTTTTTTGAAGGAGCCTTGTTGTCGCCGCCGCCGAGCTGCTACAAACCACACAAAGTGAAATTGCTCCAAATTGTCAGTTTGTCACAAAGAGCCGTCGCAGAGAGGGATCACTGATGTGGCACAAGATATTGAAGAAAAAAAACCTGAAGGACCCAGTGAAATATTTCCACTTTTTCTTTTCCTGCCCATGATGAAATGACAGACATAACAAATACTGTCCAACGAGACATTTTTTTTTGTACATGGTATAAGTTTGTCTTTGCAAGTCGTGCAGGGCAATATCAATGTGAGGATTTGTTTGGGCAAATGCTCTTGGCTGAAACCAGCATCGACTAGTTTAAACACACCATATAAATGTAAAGGAGGCGGAGGGAAGCAGAGACGTTATCCTTGTGACAGCTAAACCCACGACGTCCACACGCCAGGTTGAGTTTGATCGGTGTGTAAATGCTTCTCACACAAAGGAACACGGCAGAGGAAGAAGAGAAGAAAGACTTCGGAGTGTACTTTCAAAGCTTTCCTGAAGCGAAGGGACTTCATCAGCATGTGCCACACATGCAGCAGCATTCAGGGTGCAGGCAGTGAGGCGACCGGAGCTGGACTAAGTGACGCAAAGAGCAGTGATGAATATTTACATAGGACTGTGTAACGCAGGCAAGCAGATGCAGAGAGAGGTGGACAGAAAGAGCTGAGAAACGCTCGTGCCGCCGACAACAAATACTCGTATGCACGCGCAGAGCTTTGAGTGACTCCCACTAATCATATTCCTGTTGACATATTCATATTTAAACCTGCTCCTGTCTCAACGCTCATTGAGCGCCTCGACAGGAGAAAAAAAAGAAAGAAAACGTCAGCCGAGTTAACGGCTGCAATATTTCAGATTACAGAGCTTCTGAAAACGCAGCACTTCCGAGCACCGGGGTTGGTGAATTGGATTTTGTTAGTGCATTCGAGTGGGTTCGCCTTTGTGCCGAAACCCCGAAGTATGTACCGTAGATGTGCCCGACTGTGAGGGAACTCATGTGGCAGCAATTAAATATGGATTTACATTTTGAGGTGCGTCAGCAGAGGGAAACCAAGTGTCTCACTGAGGTGACGACACCTCCTGTGGTGAGGATGAACTCCAGCCCAGTGGAATAGTACTCGTGTGTGTGTGTGCGTGTGTGTGTGTGTGTGTGTGATGACAAAATCATAGTCGGATGGTTTGAAACTGTGTTTTGTTGACTGGTTCATCTTCAACTTGCTGCAAGCATGGATGCTGCTACTCACTACACTATGTCACCTCATATCCTCCTCATCATCACAAAGGTTTTTTTTCTCACAATAAACTGTAACGTTTATTTTAAATTTGATAAGAAACTTCCAGGCAAACGTAAAAATGTAATATTTTTCGGTATGTCAATATTTTCACACGTGCAGCTTTGCCGGCGGCAACATGATAATAATCTTCACAGTTCCTCGCGCCCATTCAAATGAAAGTATTTAAATAGTATAGTATGAATAGTTTTCTGTCTTCTGTGACAGACACGAGTACTTTTTGAAATGTGACATCTGTGTACAGGGGCTCAGGTGTGTTTTCCATCTGTCTCCCGGCTATCGGATCATGTTTTTTTTTTTTTTCTTCTTCTTCTTTGCTATGACAGGTGTGCTTCTCCTCTTATGTGGAAGGCGCTGCAGTAGCATGCAGGAGTGATGTGTCGGTTCCGGACAGAACACTAAAGAAAATGTTTGGGTTTCAGGTGAGGAATTTCTGGCCAGAAGTGGAAGATTTTGACAAAGAGCAAAAAAAGGGCACACACTGCATTTTATATATCGGTCATCCTTCATCGACCTTTATGTTTTTCCTCGGATTGAACAAACTCATTTACAAATAAGTGTAAAATATTCAACATTAATAAACATGTTAATGTCCCAAAGTTGGCCAAGATTGATACATTTTTAGCTGGAGTCCTTTTTTCCAAGTGTAAACATTGCCTTTGCTGCAAAGATGACATATATTACATAATTACAAATAGCCTGATGACATTAACATCGCACGAGGACATGACCCGGACATGACCCGATCCATCACTATTGTAACCAACTTCAACAGGAAAGAAAATGTCCCAAAAGTGTCCTTTCTCTGTTAAAGTTTGTCAGTGTCATTCTGTCTCTGATTATCTTTCCTTTGTGAGTCTCTGTCTTTGTGCTTCAACCGCAAGTTGTTGAAGTTGTATGTGATGAGAGACGTTTCATCCAGACCCCAACCTCACACTCCCAAAAAATTATGTCAGTTTTAATCTGGTATGCTGTCACACTAAATGCCCTTTTATGTATTCCTTCTCTAAACTCTCCACTGTTTTTCTTCTTTGAGTTTGTTCGGCCATCTGAGGATAATGCTTTTTGATCTGTGGTGAGAGCAGAGAATGACACTGACAGTGCTGCGGGAGAACATTTTTTTCAAAAGCGAGATCAAAGTGTTTTGACACGAGAACAAAATATGGATCAGCAATAGGAAACTGCAGAATTAGTCATGCGGAGGCATGATTTGCAAAATCAAGCCACATCAGTGGGGAACCAGACAGTGCTTTTGGTCTATTTGGAAAGGGTCGGCATTAAGCCTGCCTGATTCACACGTACAATATTTGGACACGATTAGGTGGCAGACTCATTATCAGACCCAACCATGACAAGACAGATGAACTGCACTCAGCGTTTTAATATGTTTAGAGTTTAAATTGGGAGTCATTTGGTATTCGGTATTGTCTATTGAGAGTTTTGAGCTTTAAAAGTTCATGTCACATTAAAAATATGAATAGCACTTGACATGCCAAATAAAGTTCATGTCTGGTGTAAAAGTGATCCAGAGAATTTTGTGCTTGGACAGAATCTGTGTTAAATGACCTCCTCATGACCTTGGGTGTGTACGTACGGGAACACAGATGTTGACATGTACTAACAAGCAGTGAATGACCCAAAGATGAACTGAAACAGCCCCAGCTTTATCAAAATTGTGGCAACAAAAACACAGACAGAAATCCTTAATAAGGTGTCATTACCAGTCACCAAAACATATCTTGTGAATCCATGCGACTTTTATTTACAATCGCCGGAGAATTCATAATTTGGCAGTTTGACCCTAAATGAATAAAATATTTAACAAAGTGCTTCATGGGATTCACGCTCACAGAGCATTTTTAATGAGGCTTTGATGAGCCGTGTCTCCACGCGGACATACCGATCGTCAACACAGAGAAATCAAGTGACTAAACACCCGCGTCTGTGGTCAAATGAGAATGTCTGGTTTGCTCGCTTAAATAGATCTAGCTATGTTTATGAGTATGTGTTTGTGTGTGTCTGTGTGTGTGTGTGTGTGTGTGAGTGTGTGTGGAGAATCCACGCCATCTTTTTTTTATTTCCCATAAGGAACAATTATGTCCACTGTGCTTTTTTTTTTTTTGAATGTAGCATACAGTAGCTTGTTGCTGAATACTACAGAGACCTCATCACTGATTGCTACAGCAACTTGAGAATGAGGGTCTCTTCGGGAGAAGTCACGTCAAGCAGGTGGAGATCAACGGTGGCGCCTCCAATTTTCTTATCCAGGCAGTGTGCAATGCAATTCCGAGCCCACCCAATCTGCACACCAGTGGGGAAAAGCAGAGTCACAAAGGTCGTTGGAGTGGGACAAACCTGATCGAGGCATGGCCAGGTCCCGGCGACCATCATTGAGTTGAGAGGGCTAAGTGATCCTTATCCTCCAAGCAAGTCTTTGCCCTTTGCATGACCTGAAGAGCAGCCAAAAGTGCCAGAAAGAACGTCTGCAGGCATCCTGATCTCAGCGAGGGACTGGCAGCTTTTGATGGACCTGGAAAAGGCAGCTCAAGTTCCCCAACGTTATATTGCAGCCACCACCCTGTGACCAGACATTATCCCTTAGTCTGAGCCCTCCAGGTAAGCTGTGCTGCTGGAGCTGACAGTCCCACATGGGAAGATTGTTCGGAAGAGGGCCCCTTGAGAGGAAGCTCTCCAAGTAGGCAGGACTGGTCAGGAACGGTCAGCCAGCAGGGAGGGAGACAGAGAGGCGTCTTGGATGCAAGTGATTTGCCGGCTGTTAGCCAGAACCTTCGGCGGATTGGGCGTCGAGGGAGAGAGGAAGAGAGGAGCCATCTGCAGAGAGGACGAGGAGAGCCATGGTGTCGCCTGGACACAAGCTGACGGGGTGCGATGTGCCCTGGCTGGGTTTACGATGTTCAAAGTCCCAAAACCACGGATGATTCCTGGAACATCACTGATAGTGTCTTCAAAGGCATCAGTAGATGCATGTACACAGCCACGTGCACTGGGTATACCATTTCCATTTCCATTGTGGGTTGTCATATATTTGTGTGGTTGTGTTTGTGTGTACATGCTCTGCTGCTCGGCACACCAGTCCACCTGTCAATCCGACGCTGACAATCTCTTACTCCCATGAGGCAATTATCTACAGTCTGGTTCATGAGCTTATTATCTGTGTGTTTGTGAGGGAGGGAGAGAGAAAGAGAGAGAGATGCATCACTTGTGAATAGGAGATGGAGATTGTCTCCTTGCTTTTTTAGTTCCTGGGAGATCAGTCCACTATTTTCTCTCCTACTTTTCCTGCCATCTGTTTCCCTCTTTGGCAACAACATTTTCTTAATACGTTAGGTGATTCATCTTTGCTTCCCATCCCTCTTTCCGTTGCGCTCTTTCCTGTCTCTCCCTATACGATAACCTTTCTTCTTTACCTTTCCTCCCACATGCCATGTCTCTATCCCTCCCGCCTCTCCCTCTACCTTCCCCCTTGGCTTCAGGATGTTATAAACACAGACATTTGGCCAGAAGGTTTCAGATCACCAGAGAGGTGAGACTTCAGACTTGAAACGCTCCTGCCAGAACATGAACATCTGCGTGTACCTGTACACCTGCCAGATCACAATCATATTCCTCAACAGATTACGGTATTTTTCTTGCCTCCCTTTACCCTATCTGACACTCGTTTGATATCCCTTCCGTGCGTTTTTTATTCCTGCACACATTCCCGTCTTTACCTCATTTCTCAAACACCTTCTCATTCACTGATTTGTCATTTTTGTCATCATAAGCAGCTGTTCCCTGATCAGTAAATAAAACTCATATACACATATTCACACACACACACACAGATGGTCTGAACACAGACTACACACCTGAGTAGATTGCCCTGCACTGCACAGTGTGGCATGACTCAACACATTATACAGCGTTGTAACACATTGTGACTCAACGCCTCTGCTCATCTAGCTTTCAATTTGCCAACGATTAGGCGTGAATTACATTGTGTGGGCTCGCCAGTGAAAAACAACTGTGTGCTATGTGATGATCAACCAGTCCAGGATCTGCATATTCCGCATTTAACTACTGCCAACCATATGTGGAAGAAAATACATGGCAAACAACTGCATTGTCAAGGAAAGTACCGGTATTGGTCATATGGAGATGGGCAATAATCCTGCAGGGTTTGAGCTTCAGTCCCAAAAGAGGCCAGCCGGTGTGAACAATGTGTCATGACAGCGACCGGTGCTCCATCTCTTCTGCCTCTCGGTCATCCATTTAATCTCCCACTGGGTCCCAAGTCAAGGGCTGGATGTTTCAAAGTCCACATTCGCAGACTGAGTATGTCATAACGGACTGCCAAGGTCTGCTAAAAAAAAAAAAAAAAGGCTCTCTTTGGGGGACAGATGCAAATTCATCCTTAAAATAAAATACCTCAGTTTGCCATCTACTAATGGGATATTCTTTTGCACTTTCCCAGAACTTACACCTTTAAGGGCCACTGCCTAGTGATGGACTTGGAAATGTTTGATGTGACAAGATGCAAATTGGTTAGACCATCTCATTGAGCAGCTCCAGTTTCAGCCCACACTTTGCGTCATCTGACAGAGACTCATCGTTTACAATTAGATTCCTCCTACCTGCCCTCTTTATTTTGCCTGAACTGACTAGGCCTTTTTCACAGCGAACATTTTGACTCATCATGGCCGGAAAGGTGTAACTAATAGCATTAACGAAATGCTCATTTCCCAGTGTCTCCGGAGAGAGGCCAGCAGGCAAAATATCAGAGCCCTGAAACTTGAGAATAGCATTTTTCCGGTATCTATCCCCAGTGATGGAAATGGCAGACGGTGGAAAAGCCAATTTGACAAAAACAACTCAACCTCATAAGGGAAAAAAAATCCTGTTGATGGTGTTTGTTGTTATTTGGCTGTAAGATGAAGAAGTTATGCACTGTATAGTGACACAAAACCCCATTTCTTCGATCAGCTTGGCTTGCTACGAAATTAATATATTCAGAACAAATCAAATCAGTCAATTTGACGAAAAATGCGTTCACATAATATTTGGTAATCACTAATGATTAATTATGCATGACGTCAGAGTTTTGAATGTTCATACAATTTGAGTTACAGGGATGCAGAGCATTATTCCCGCTCGCTGCACAGTTGGATGACCAATTGGGTCAGTGTCCACTGTTAGAGTATTGATCCATTCTGAAAAAGTGAGAACCAAGATTGACCTCATTAATAACAGATCATGCCCACAAATTAATAATCACATTTTCTCCCTGAGCTGAGCTGTTACCGTGCAGCTCTATAACATTTCAGCTTGGACACCAATGTGTGTGCTTACTTCTGTCAGCATTTGACTGGGCTGAGCAGTTCAGACTTCAAAGTACCACTGACTGCATCCTGAGGACGGCACAGAATACCTGAACACATGCGACTGGAGGTTATTTGTGGAAACAACAAAAAATAAAGTCCCATCATGCCCATAGCTACATGATGCCCCAGATGCCACGGCTGTGGACTAGCACTGATGAAGGTTTTCTGATCCACAGGAGGATAAATAGTCAGCGCTGCCACACGCCTCAAGGGCAACTGACAGTAGAAAACTCCACGGTTATTGTCACAGATACATGCAAATGCAAAATATACTGTAGTATGTGTCATATTAATCATTCTCAACCTGCCATTGCGCCACATCTTTAGAGGGGGCTGTTCTCCCACAAAGAAAGTTACATTCAAGTGACAAAGCCCTGTAGCAGCCCTGACAAAGGAAGGAAGTCAGGCTACGTTTTAGATGGATAGATGGGTCAGCAAAACAGTGGACTGTTTCCTGTTTCACACCAATAGCCACGAACAATCTGGGTGTACATTATTGTAACCGTGATGACGAATGTCCCCTAACCTTAACAAAGTTAGCACTTTGAATCAAATCGTGACCTTTACTATGGCATTGTCGCATTATAAAAGCAGAAGTTCTTTATGTTTAAACTGTTATTCATAACAGTTACCATAGGGACGATAATTCAAGAAATGCTCCCACCGGTCATATCACCAGCATAGAGATAAATGATCTATGTTCACGTTCAGGTTGGAGGACTTGATGTTAATTGTTGAATTCTGAGGCGGGAGAAGAGGGTCAGAGGTCACATTGTACAATCATCATCCTGTGATCCTCATGATGCTAAATATATTAATCCAGTAAACTCTACTTCATGATGTCAACAAACTAAATTAAATCAATGGCAGTATTGAATAATAATTACTTATAATCAACCTTAATCAGTTCATTCCCAGAGGATACTCTAACATGAAGATAAATGCGTATGTATAAATGACAAGAATCCCATTAAATACACAGAAGGGATTGAAAAGGATTAGGAGAATAGACAAGGTTAAATCGATGGAAACCATAGGATACAATAAACTAAACAAACTATTTGTGTATTTGTGTATGGGAGTGAATGCCAGTGCTTGCATGTACACACAGCTATTAGCAGAAAGTAGAATTATTGATTCTAATGCTGCTGATGGGGAAATGGTAATGACGAGATTGAAAACATTGATCATGAGCGAACAGACTGTCCTTGGACAAGACAGGCTGTGAGGGAGGGATCGGCATCATCAGTCCCATCAACCAGTCGCACACATCTACTTGAGTGGTTCCCAAACTATGGGTCGGATATCCTTTGTATACTTCAACTTCATCTAGGGATGATGGGGTTTTTTTATGGACTGAAAGAACACAATCGGACACAACACAACACAACAATATTCTGTAAAAGAGAATAGAAATGAAATAATACAAATGATGCTCTTACAAACACATACACTTTCAAGAAGCCAAAACTCAGTGCTCAGGGCATCAATGCATACAATATATGTATATGATATATACAGAGGATCTACTGATAATTAGTTTGCTGATAATTTTTCTTTCATACCCCTGAACAAATCAAACTTCCCCACCCCTCATCATCAATTAATGATAACCCATCAATGGTTATCTCCATTGTCATCCTGTTTTCCATCGGGACTTGGTGTTGGAGTTAATTAAGGGCATTTCCCCTGACACAGCAGGCGAAATCCCATTAGTATTTTGAAAAAGAAATATCCAAACCTAAGCTGAAGGAAAAAAAATGGGTCATGGACATGAAATAAGTGTGTGGCATTGAGCAAGGTTTTGCAGCATTATTCAAAAATATTGACATTCTTGTTTTGCAATAAAGATGAAATGAGGGGGCTGTTTTACTTCAGACTAAAAGGATAATTTATGACGTCTGCAGACTGTCCCTTTGAACAAAATAAATGTGATGATAAAAATAAGAACCTTCTGATGAGGCTGGTTGAACATTGAGCATGTTGTGATCCAGATGGGCCAGTGATACTGTTAATGTCTTACTCTTTAAGCAATTAAGCATCCGAGTCTCTTATCCTCGCTCACTCTCACTCCGCCAGGCCTTTTAAGCCATTATGTAATTAAGCTGGGAGCGAGCTGATGACTGCCTGACAGATAGAAATACTGTAGTATCTAAAAACTCTTCGCTCAGCCCACGTCCACACTCAAATAAGTACAAGACTGCAAAGGAAACACCAAGCGCAAGCCAGTGCAAAGCACACGCATACACGCACAGTCTAATGGCATTCCTCTCATCGGGCTTCCTCTGTGATTTCTGTCAATACAGCCTTTTCACAGCCACAGGTATGCTAATTAGATACAAAGGGTATAACAATATTGGCCTGCTCTTATATGGAGAGGCCACTAATGCTATTAGCATAACGCAGCTAAGAATTTACAGAACAAAGGACCAAACAGCTTTAGCGTAGGTGGGAGCCGTTTTGTTTTGATATGCTGCGGCGTAGACGATGGCCATTTAGGTAAATGCTGATTTATGAGGCAGACAGAGTCGTCGCGCACGTATGCGTGAACGCCCACATTCTCTTAATGCTCTGTGTTGACCTGAAATAATCCTGAATCACAATTACTGTCAGACTTTTAGGGGAACTATCTCGTTGATCCTCTCATAAAAACCTGCTTTTGTATCATGTGTAATGCAGTTTGATGGTTGCTCAGCTCATGGACAATGTGGTTCCACAAACATACAGGCAACATGAAATACAGTTCATGTGATCAACAATTACGATAGGTGTTTTCAGACTTGAAATCTTTAGAGAATTGCATCCTGATATTTTCTGGAGTTTGCTGTTCACATGAACTCTGGAAAAGTCCAGGAAAAACTCCATACTTCAGTGCATGTCTGAAAGCATCCTTGGAGTCCAGTTAGAGTCTCTGTGAAGCAGCGCCAGGACACAGCGGGATTAAGATTTTGAGCTAAGAGCTGTTTTGCAGGTGTAATCTTTACTATTTTCACCATTGGAGTTTAGCATGCTAACATGCTCTAAACAGTAACTACATTGTGAGGCTGATTGGAATGTTATCATCTGGCCATTAACAAAAGTCTTGAAGTAGTAAGAACAACTTTTTTTCCCCCCCAGAAAGGAACATAACCTGTATCAACCTTCAAGAAAATCCATCCAATATTTGTTGAGACACTCGGCTCCAAACCACAAATGAAAACCCTTTGTTGGCACAACAGGAAATGTCAGAGGATCACAACAGGTCATTAGATTTCATTCCTAGGGGCACCAGTGGATATGTACAGAATTCCACAGAAAATATTCAATATAAAGATTAAACTTTTGGTGGTACTACAGGCAAAGACAAGGAACAACCAGTTTTTGTTGGTGGTTGTACTCCATCCTCTGTGAACTAAGAATGTTAACACATTAGTGTGCCAACCCATCCAACAGTTGTTGAGATATTTCAGTTTGCAACAAAGTGACCAAACTCAGGAACATCAAGAGGAAACACTAGGGAACAGAGCAAACAAAGAGCTGAACTGCCACCTAACTAAACAGACGAACCAACAAGGACAAAGGGAGGCACAAGAGATAACACAAGAAAACTTAAAGTGATCAAATAAGACACATGAGAACAGGAAGTGAACGCAAAGCAAAACAGGAAATACCAAACTGAAGATGAACAAAACACAAGGGATCACAAGAAAGTAACTTTACATAAAGAGAGACACACACGAGGAAGGGTAAAGTCCACAAAGAAACAAAAAGTTTATCAAGAGTTCACAAAGTCCATAAGATGTCTCGGGCCTAGTGGACCGTGACAGGGTGAAAACCTGATGTCGTGTCGTCATGTTCGTTTAGCAAAAACCACTCTGGATGTCTCTTGATGGATGTCCTTCTGGGTCTAAAAATAGATGTTTTCATATGTTATTCCCTTTTAAGTGCAAGTCTGCAAAATGTTGTCAGCACCATTAATGCAGCTCTGCACAGGCACACACTGTCAGCCTGTCAGCTTTTCCTTGCACCCTCCGCAGGAGGTGTGGGCAGTCAGAGTGACAGTTAGAAAGGTCTAATCTTGACAAGGACGTCAGATGTGAACCTCTAAACTTGTATCTCAATTATAAAAACAAGAGACAAGGACTAATGGTGGGGGGCAAAAGGTACAGCAGGGAAGGGGCAAATGTTTTGACATGAGGGCAGAATTAAGCGAGCAGGAGAGTAAAGGAGTAAGGAGGACTGGAAGCCGAGTCGAGCTGGGAGAAGGGGGAGGGAAGTGAGGGAAAGTGCTGACATGAGTGAACAAAACTGGATAAAGAGAGAAGAAAAGGAAAGGAAATGAAAAGAAAAGACGGACTGAGACAGACAAATAGATTTTAAATTGTACACATCTTTGGAGGAACTGGAATTTTATTTAGGTGTATGGCTCACATACCCTTGATGGGTTGTGCATATTGGTTTACTTTGTGTATCCACATACTGCTGAAGTTGACCCTAATATTGTAGATTTGTTTCGCATAACTTTGATGACTTTCAGACAGTGAAATAAGCTGCAGAATTTTGTAATTACCAGCTCCTTTAGTTTTCATAATACTCAATTTTGTCCAGTTTTAGCAATGTCATGTTTTCATGACAGGGTTTGGTGTCAGGGTTGGGGTCAAGAACTAAAACAAGGACTGCTGATCTAAGTTCATCTTGACAGTTGAAATAACAGCACAATTTAGACAGAGAAACGAGCTGACCAGTGATTCAGTTCTCTGCAAAGCATGAAGTAATGAAGGCAATGATCTCAGGAAGTCAATAAAAATCAATCACAGTAAAAGACTTGATGCCTGTACAAGACAACGGTTGTAGACGAGGTGCTGTGAGGGCAACCTCCTATGTCTTTAAAAAAACTAAACTAAAAAGAGGAAAAATAATAATTAACCTTAGGGGATGCAGATTTTTATACATATGCTATGATAGATTCATCTTTAAGGTGAAGGATGAAATGAAGTTATGATGGATGACACACTAATATACATTAACATTGATTGACTGATAGTTGGTCAAGATCGTGGATCAAATACAGTTTAGTAATGGTTTCATACAGAGAAATCTTTCAAAAAACTTCATGCACTTATTAAAATGCTTCACTTATTGGCACTCTGTGTGACATTCCATTTGTGGATTTAAGGAGCCAAATGGGTGTCTAAACAAAAATGTTTTTACAGTGTGTTATTTTTCCATAAAATGATTATGATTTTTTTTGGCCGTCAAGCACTCAAGAAGAACTGATGCTTTTTTCCAGAAGCGACTGTGTCAGATGCCCTGTAATGAGCTTTGCCTGCTTCACGGTTGTAGAACCAATTAGCTTAAAAGGGGTCCAGTGGTAGACGGACTCAATAGGATGGATCGCTGGTGTATGTGTGCTTGAACGTGCACATGTGGCGGGGCGGGGGTCACATGTGTGCGTGTGTGGGAACGAGCCATAGTGTTGTGTCAGCACAAATAGATTTTCCCAGATTTATGCTCGCTTGTCAGGGACACACACACCTGCGCTCTCTCTCTATCCTTTCTTTCTCTCTCTCTCTCTGTCTGTCAATCTTTTTCTATGTCTCCCTCCTACCCGACAACATCACACTCAGTTTTGCAACTCAGCTTTGGAATCACCAAGTTGCAAGTGTTACAAGATATTTTAGAACCTAGCAACAATGGCACAAGAACGGGGCAGTTGGACTGCAAAATGAACTGCTTTTACGTTGTATTCAGCGCGGTATATTTCCTCATGGGGGTTCACTGTCATGTCAGACACGAGGTGACAAAGGGACGGCAACTTATCTCTGCACATATGAGAAGTATGTTCCAGGTAACGCAATTCGAGAGAAGCAGTTGGACTTGTGTAATAGCAAAATCCCTACAGAAACTGCCCATAGGCAGAGGATTTTGCTGTTCCACTGCTGTCCACATGCAGATGAAAGCTGAAGGGAAGGACAAAGAGCAGGTCAAGAGAGCAGTAAAGAGCAGTTCAGGTTTGGTCAAGTGAGGCAGCCCAGAGTGCTTGCACTTGAGTGGCAGGTTTTTCAACGGGGACCACTCCCTTGAACAGTCTGTCACAGCAGTGACTCGATACATCCTGCCCTGCGAGGGTATGCTAATACCCACTAAGACTGTGCTATGAAGTGCTATTCAAAATGCAAGCCATGGTTCAAAGCTCACCTGACAAGAGGAATTCAAGGTACAAGTGGAGGGGAGAGTCTTGCAAATGGTACTGAAGAGAAAGAGGATACTAGCCAAAGGATACTACAAGGAACAGGCGGCCACAGTCAGATGTTGGCTTGGCAAGGACCCTCGATCCTCATCGGGAAGAAAATCACAGAGAGCGAGCGAAGGAGAGCAGGCAGAATTTGTCGTTGACCTGGACTTCAGTGCAACAACAGATGGGTGGAGTGATGGACTCAAGTACAAGATAAAGGAGGGGCGGGGTCAGCCTATTTCCCTCACAGAGGAGGAGATGCGGCAGGGTCTGAGGAGGTTCAAGGCCCATGGGCCTGATTTTATTTAAGGGAGGGCGCTGAAGGCCAACGTTCCCTGTCATGTCTTCTACCACTCTGTCTGAGTGAACACCCTCCGTGCACTGTGGAAGCTTCCAGAGATAAGGCCAACCGTCCTGTAGAGATTAGCGAATACCTGTCTCTCACATCGATCTTTGTGAAGTGGCTGGAAAACCCCCACATAATCCTTGGCATACTGGACTTCCACCTCAAAAGGGAACAGTGTGTCAGAGTCAACATGTCATGTTGTGTTGATGGCCTCCAGTGCCCCTCAGGCTGACAAGGATTTCCACAGTCTTGTTTTCACAATATATACCAATGACCTAAGGGCTGCAGAGAGTGTGAGCATAGCTACGGGGTTTGCAGATGACAATGCATTGGTCGACACCTCTAACAGACACGGCCATTTTGAGGAGGAAATGAAAACTAGTGATGCGCGGAGCACTTTCTCCAGATAAACGTGAGGGAGACAAAAGGAGCTCCGCGTAGTGGAAGGCTGACCCTATCAATCTCTACTACACATACTAATGAAAAAAGAGGGAGTAAAAAGAAATAGCAGAATATACAAACAAAAGAGACTATATTTCTTGTTCACATTCTGTGTTCATCAATCAAATGCAAGACAGCAACAGTTTTATGACCGTTCATTACATAAATCTGTCCTACCCTCTGCTGTTAATTTTTGCTCTTCATTCAGAGCAAATTTTATGGGGCCCAAGAGCCTCAATTGCCATACATAATTTCTTATGACGGCTATCACAGTAGCATAGCACGTGGTGTATATAAAATGCATACCAAACAGAACATGCAGAACATTTAGCCCTAAAATGCAGAAAGCAGTGTTAAATGCTCGTCATAGCTTCAGCTTCCTACAGCATACATAAACATCCCTATACATGGGCAACCTGAAAAAAGACTACCAGCCACCAGAATAAAATCAGGCAAGACAGCAAACAAGATAGTCGCAGACAGGTAGGTAGAATGACAGGCCTACAGGCTCTGAAATGGTCTGTCAGAATTGCAGGTATATGGTAAGTCAGATTAAGTCAGTTATACTGGGGATAATAGAGATTAAAGCATATTCATTTTGATACAAAATACTAGCCAGAGGACAGTCGAAAGGTTTTACTTAACATCACAAGGATGTGTTGATAATTTGGCAAGTCACAGTCTTTCTCAAACCTCAATCAAAGTGTTTTTGTTACCTAAACCCAACAACGGACAGGACTGTGGATGTGAATCCTGATCTCTGGTGTGTTGTGTGCCTGATACACCCACTACCATAGCCACCACATGGAGACTCCACTACCATTGAAAAGCGCTTGATCTATTCAAAAAGCAGCCAGCGATTACATTTTCCTACAAAGTGTATTTGGTGTTGCAATTTAATTGTATCGAAAAGTCATTTCAAGGAGACAGTGTTGAGCTGTGCCAATGATCGGTGAGTATTTCTTTTTTTTGGCTGCAGTCATAAAGGCTATTATTCTGTACCCCTTAACTTAAAACTCAACAGTTTTCATCAGAGTTTATGAAGCGATTGCATTTGTTGCTGTGTGCTTTAAGTGTAAGGTCACTCCCAGCACTGAGCCCTTCTCCGCTCACGCCATCATTTTGAAGAAATGCTGGAAAAAACAAACAAAAAGAAAAACAGCCAATTGAGAAAAGTGCAGGGCTGTTTGAGGGCAGGAGTTGCCCAGAGACATCTTCCCCTCTAGAATACCCTGGAGTGGACGATGGTGGTCCTGAGCCATTTGAATTCCAGGCGTTGGGTCCAGCCCCAGTAATGCCTGTAGCAAGAGCAGTCAGACCCGAGCATTATAGTACACCAAAGCTCCCCACTTACAAGCCGTAGGTGGGGGAGGTGGGCTACCCACCGCTGATTGTATTTTTTGGAATATACTGCAAGTATTTCATGATGTTAATATGTTCCCTACACTACATTTGACTGTGTCAGCATTGGCCTTGCAAGGTTCAAGATAATCGGAATCAGTAAATGGTATGTTGAACCATTTATATTAATTAATATCTGATGACTTGGAACTGGAACATCCACACACTAAAACACACTAAAACTCTGTTTTCGCAGCACATAAGAATAATAATAAAAAAAAACATCATATAGCCACACAACACACACAAGCACACAAACCCTTTCCTCACTCTATGTCAACACAAGATTCAAAGCTTTGAGTTGCTGTAAGATCAACCTTCTCCCTATACCTTTTTCTTTTCACGTCTTGATAAGTACGCTTTCATATGTTTGGGATCTCTTGCTCGCTGAGCTCCATGCTGACAGTGACATTGCGCAGATACATGCTTCAACAATAAGTGCTGCAAACACCCGACCACATCCCTTCACATACATATTCTTCCGTAGATGCACCAGAGCTGAACTTTCCTCAAAATTTCCTCATTTCCAAAGACAAGATATTAAAACTACAAAGTCCTACTGTGCCTTGATGTCAACTGCTGTTTCACAGTCTTAAATCTCAGAGAGGAGTGAGGGGGGAAAGGAATGCATTGAAAGCAGGAGATCGGGGGGAAAAGAAAGAAATTGTTTGCTACGTTTGAAGCAGTTGTGGGACTGTCTGGAGTTCAGACTTGTTTTTCTCCTTCTTTAATCCGCTGCCATGAAACAGTTTGGTGGGACGCAGGGGACATTTCTCAGATGATCCCCTGAGACTCTAATCAAAAGCCAAGAACAGCCATTGGGAGCATTAGCTGGCAGATAGGTGCTGTGCCTTACAAAATCAATTAAATGAGCAATAGCACAGTAAAATGAAATTATAACTGAAATATTTTAGCCCACAATGTAACAGAAAATGGCCACCATACCTTTTTGCAGCAGGTGAACTCAGAAAAACTGAACTTGACCTTACTCCCTGAATTTATTACATCAAACACACAACAAATTCCCTATTTGATGAATTTTGAATAATATCTTCATGGTTGAATGCACTTTTTTGTAAGTCGCTTTGGACAAAAGCGTCTGCTAAATGAATGTAATGTAAAAAAGTTTCTAATACTTTCCTTCCACTATTGTCTTTTAACATTTCAGCATGTACTGAGCTTGATCCAAGTTCTCGAAAACCTAGCGAGGCAAACGTAATGTATTTAATCCTCAAACGTTAAATCCAAATTTCACCTATATGTCACACTGCATATGTTAATCCCTTTGCAACTAAATGACCAGAAGTCACTGATACACAGACTGTTCAACATGGGTATGCCTAGCTTCTCATACCCTCTGTTTCATACGTAGGGTCTTCCCCATAACCTTGGTTGCTAAGGCAACTGCCTTCAGGGAATAAACCAGCTGAATATCTACGAGGCAGCTCAAGGCAGGCAACACACAATGCTTTCAGAGAGTGACCGGAGAGGGACTTGTCGACACACTGCTAAATACAAACCTTCTGAGAGACCTAATGGTACATTTCTGAACATAAAGTATATTTATATCAATAGTCTGTTTAGATATCCATGTTGTATCACATAGATATATACAATGTGATGTTCTGAGGAGAGGGAACATTAACTTATATGCATGGTGAAGAACATTTTTTTTTTTTACAAAACAAGGAGAAGAAAATATCTCAAATATTCAAAATCCCTCACAGGTTTTTCAATTAGGTTGACATCTGGTGACTGTGAAGGCCACAGCAAACAATTCACATCATTTTCATAATCATCCAATCGTTCAGTGACGGCTAACGAACCTATGAAAATGAGAATTGTCATCCTGTTTCTCGACTCTTTTTTCCAAGTTTTTTCCTTAGTTTGTCCCCAGTATGTGTTTATCTACCTGGAATGGTCTTTCGCAGATTCACGTCTAGGGGTGACATGAGAAAAGAATGAATGAAAAGACAGAAACGAACAAATACCAGTCAGGGAACTTGTTATCGTGCGTGTGTTCGAAGCAGAAAGCAAACCAAGCAGGTGCAACCGACCCATAGGGTGATAAAATATACTGAGTAATGAAAAGCCAAAGTGAGTGGGTGTATTTGTGCCATCAATCAACTCTGGGATTTGAGTTTTAAATCTGCGAAAAGCCATGTAATTCAACCTGTTGTCACAGGTATAAATACACTACTGTACAGGCCAATGAGGTAGCAAGAAGCAAATGGAATGACACAGGATTTATTACAATAAGCAGCCAAACCAGAATAAAATCACGTGACAAGGATATAAATCAGCTGCCTGGAACTGCAGCTGACGGTATGCTCTGTGAAAATAAACACATAGGCCGGAGCCTGAGGAGGAAAAAAAGGAAGCTTTGTTTTGTACTTGTCAATGTTGTCCACATTTCTTCACAAATAATGCCTGTCCAACAAGATTATATCTTTCACGGAAAGCCGGCTTTTTTGAGACAGTTGTGCTGATGTGCAGAGGAAACTTGCTGATGGTTTTTCTTTGAACTGCAGAGTCAGTTGTATTCACGAGTTGCAATGATATCGAATACATTTAATAAATGAAATCAAAGTCTGAGTATTCAGTAGTTCAGCCTCCTCTATTGTCAAATATAGGCTGGAGGAACTTTGACATTCAAAAACTGTGGTCATCTGTTGTGTTTTTTTTATTTTCACTGTTGAAAAAAGCATATTCCACATTTTGTTAGGTGCAACATTGCTAGTCATACGCTGGCAAAGATCTTTTCATGTGTAAAATTCCAATATCACAGCAAAGACTCAAAAACAACGTGTTTAATGTTTAATGCTATTATATTATGTTGTATTATATTATATTCAAAATATCTGTGTAATTTGTAGCAGTCATCGTAGCAACAAATATGGCCTGACTGATAAGATGTCATCACGAAATTTAAAGATATGTACGTAAACACCTACGTAAGCTTAATATCATGAACCCAAAGGCCACTCATAGAATTACCTTTGGTTTCATTAATGAGTACACATAATGCATAAGGTCCATTTAATCCTAAATGTTGCATATGAGTAAACCATGTCATTAAGAGCTCATTAAAAGTGGCATGCGTATACGGTATGTGTGTGTGTGTGTGTCTGTGTGTCTGTGTGTATGTGTGAGATTGTAATTGAGGAGACAGCAATGAAGGATTGTGGGCAAAGCAGATTCATGTCATCAAGTATTAGCACTAATGAGATTTCCCCCCATCAAAGACCATTTCTGATAACAGCTATCACCGAGAGTGACCCTCTCTAACCTCCCCATGTCCCCAGACACACACACACACACACACACACACACACACACACACACACACACACACACACACACACACACACACACACACACACACACACACACACACAAGGTTTCCATGCTGCATGGGGACCAAGTTTTTTAACAGAACAAGTGGGGAGTTGTAGGGGTATGAATTCAAATAATAGTCACAAAAAACAAGCTTTGTTAGATTAAACACAATTTAAAACAAACTGAGATTATGAAGTAAGGATACGGTTATAAATGGCGTACTTAACGATGCTAAATGGGGGGTTTCATCTACAAATTATTTGCATAATTAACACAAATTCCAATTGTATTAGTGGGGACCTTGCAACTAACAACTAGAGGCCGAGTTGTTGGAGGCATTAATTACATCACACATTGATTTAAATCTAAGTGGGGCCACAGGACCGCACTCTTTAATCTAACATTACTGTACCCAGGGGATGAAACCACTTCTACTGACTAGGCGAATTTGAGTCGATATTTAGAGCCTCTGAAAACTCATGTCAAGCTCTTTCTTCCACATCTAAAGGGCCGACGTCGACTCGGTGACTCCCAAAACGATTCACAACAAATCTGTCGCCATTGCGTGTGTAGACTTCGTCTACACAGATAGTTTCAGCCGCGTCTTTTTCTGTCGCCCACACACACACATTAGTCAGTGACACCTTTTTCTCTTAAATTGCTACTTTGCTTCCGTATCTTGCCCCCACTTTGGATCAAGGTCAATGTGAAGTGACCTCTAGGGGGGAGAGTGTGAAAACATCACGCCAATGACCTCTGAACAGCAACGCATAATTACAGTAATAGTCTCATGGATCACTTGGAGAACCTGAGAGATTTACAGAAAGAGCTGTCGTCCACCATTTATAGCAACATCTGCGAGAAGACGTTGATGGAATGCAATTAGAAGAAGTACAAAACCACAAAGTATGGCCTCTCTGACAAATCAAACAAGCTATTTAAAGAAAAATTGCTCTGGTCCATCAAGGCCGCACCCCATTAAATGCAACTGGCAGTGATGACAGGTGGGAAACCGGTGAGGGATCCGGTTCTCGGTTCCCCATATCTTGGGGGGATAGCGCGAGCCTCAGTTTGTGTCACATCCTCCCCGAGGAAGCTCCGCTCTAGTCGGGTGAAAAGAAATAACTGTCAACTCCGTGTTTATCTGGGGGAGACACAAAGCTCACGTCAACATTAGCGGGTGTGCCGGCCATTTCACATTGGGAGGAAAAAAGGGGGATTTAATTGATCGATAATGTAGGATTGCATGAGATTCCATCAGACTTGGCAGAGACAGAAGATGCTCAAAAGCAACAGAAAATGCGACCACATGAGTCTCCCGTCTCAGCGGACCGGCTCAGTAATTCCCCCTCCTCCCTGGCCAACGTATGAACCTGCATTAAGCTCTAATATGACGGGCTGGCTGGGGATGCAAACTGCCGTCTGTGGGAGTGTCAATGCCAGAGGGCAAGGGCCTGGTTGACAATTTGTAAAGTCTGCCAAAACAGACAGTGACGGCCATCAGCGAGGCGTTTGTCTAATGTGTGATTTTGAGGGAAAACAGGGGCGACTGCTATGGAGTGTATTCGTGTGTGTGTGTGTGCGTGTGTGTGCGTGTGTGTGTGTGTGCGCAGCCTGAGCACTTAACACCCTTAAAATGATATCTAGCTGTTTTTCATGAAGTCCAATGCCAAGTCAAATAACCGCAAAGCAGCCTTCAACCGTGCCAGTTCTCTCAAACTCATCACAATGGGTAATTGGATGCAAACATTCTGATCGTTTTAATACCATAGAAAGAGATGCAGATCAACATGTGGTGTATGTAAGTGAGGAAAGCACTTTTAAAATGAATAACAACAGATGTTCTGGGATCGGGGTTGATATCGAAAACATTCCCTCCCATCTGCGCAACACTTTTGTGCGGCGTTAATGAAAGAGGAAAATAAGTGAGGGGGTCTTCGAGCTTTAATTCAAACAGCGTAATCGCTCAGCGCTTGGTTTCTGATGCGTTTGCGCGGGGGGGTCTTGTGCGGGATCCGATAGGCACGGTCCATCCGTTCTCATTTAGACGTGGCCCGTTCCGTGTGTGCGCTGAGGATTTCAGGGTCGGCCCTGCTTGCACATGGGTTTATTAAGAATATTACCTGTGCTGGCAATTCGTCTGTGCTTGGAAGGAGACGAATGCAGCAAACTAACCCTTTCTGCAGCAAGCATAACAAAACACAACGTGGCCATTTAATATAAAATCCCTTCCCCTCTCCATTTTTCAAACCGCCAACGGCAAAATTGTTGCCAGTGAATGAGTGAACCGGCTCTTTCGTTAAGCCACGCTCGCTCTTTGTCGCCCTGGTAATCCGGAAGCCCCTCATTGTCGTTTGGGGTTTCCAGGGGCGCTCGTGTCATCACATGATCGTGACGTGTTCCCACCATTCAGCATACCATTGTGTTTGTTTGTTTCCGAACTGGTGTATAATTGAGGGAAACTAAGTCAATACCCACTCTTGCACATTCAAACGTAGTTGGCTTTAGGAAAAAGAAGAAGAAAAAAAAAAGAAGAGAAGCGCTGTCGCCAGGTAGTGGAGAACGAAAGGTCTAAAAATACTCGTGTCAGACAGGAGGAGCTTTGGGGAAAACCTGGGTCACTCACTGTGACCTCCATTAAGAGCAATGCTAAAATTTTAATGGCAAACCTGACTTTTTGATTCCCTCTCAAGTGTTGCCCAGCTCTCTGGGGCCAGGTGAGATTGTCGGTTTGACACAGGAAGGAGGAAAAGTTCGCAGCATCATGAAAACTCTTTCATGGAATCAACTCCTTTTTTTTGTGAGCGAATAGATTCCTACGGTATATATTTACGTTTTGTGCCTACATGCACGAATATTATCATCTTCGCGATTTATTCACTGGATGTGACAGTTGCACCGCATGTTTTCAATTACAAGCTACAATAATAACAATAAAACCAGTCATATAAGTATCATTAAAAATCACGGGGTAAACAAACTGGGCAGGTGTGTGTGAGCGCGCCGAATATTTTTGTGTAATCTCTCTACGCCTGGATGAGTTCGACGATAACACTTATTTACGATTGCTCTGGATCTGTGATTTTTTTTTTTTTTGAAGGAACAAGAGGTGTGTTAGGATTTAGGTTTGTTCAAATAATACAAAGGAAGGAGGTTGGAGGAAGGAAGAGCAGGGGGAGGACGGCGTTATGCCTTCAGAGACTGGATTTCTGTCAGAGAGGAAGAAAGAAACTGAAAAGGCGAGGAGGTGAAAGGGGAGGAGGCTAAAAAAAAGACACATCACTTGAGAGGACTCGGAGGAGGGTCGTCATCCTGACAAGTAGGGTCGCTGAGGAATCACGGCGAGGACGGGGGAAAGAACAGAGGGAAGCAACGGGGCGGGACTGGAAAAGAGGGCGGGGCAGAGTGGGAGAGGAGGTGAGAGTAGAGTTCAGGTGGGCTATACAATCAGGAGTAAGAGCGGAGTGAAGCAGGAGAAGAGGGGGAAATCGGGTGGCGGCGTTCAGAAGATGCAAAAAGAAAGAGAAGAGGGGGAAGGAAAGAGAAGAGGGCTCGTGAGGAAAACATGGTCCACAGTGCTGAAACATTCAAAGCCAGTCGCTCTCCGCGTGTGTCTCCCTCTCCGAGGTGCCGAAAGTTTGAAACTCTTGTCACTGTGCCTTTACTTCCGAAAGCCAACGCCGCTCGGACTCTAACGTGAAGCATTGAGTGTTGTCTGTATTTTGTATCGTGTTGAAGTATTCAAAAGTCAATCTGTTCATGCAAGGCGATCTTTAGGTTCGAGGCAATTTAGCTTCTTTCTTCTTTTTTTTTTCTTTTCGAAATCCTTCATTCGGTTGCAGCTCACAAGAACGGGATGAAAGAAGGGGCAACTCGATTTTTGTCAGGAGACTGCATGAAGAGGAGATTAACAACTCACAGAAGTTATCCCCAAGGAAACTGACACACCATCTCAAAGAGCGGTTGCTTTGTTTGAAGGTCCACACCACAGGAGAGTCTCACTTTATCAGAAGTATGAAAATCGACATGAAAACTAATATCTGCTGACCAGCAGACCGTTACAAGATTATTACACTCAAGAATATTAAACCGCCACGGATGAGATGAAAGGTTGGATATAGAGAAAGTACGTTCATTTATTTTTATTAAAGAAAAGAATGATTGCTGCAGTGGTGTACGTTCAATCTTCAAGACTTAAGCTTTTCATGCTTTTTCTATGGAAAAAAAAAAAAATGAAGACTCAAACTTAACCATACGCCACAGTGCCCATCTGTGCAGAACACGGAACACATTGAAAGGCATGAATAATCCATTTAAAGGAATGTTTCATAAATGATTCATTCCATTTTGTACTTATTTCGCCTCCTTACGTTGAAAACACGCGTAGTGGACACTGCATTAAAAATGCAAACTTGTCGCAAGAGAGGCTCAGTCTATCGCGTCACCCCGGCTCCAGTCGTCCGCCGCCTGTGCCCACGGAAGGTCACCTCGGCCCGGCCCGCGCGTGAAAAGCCCCCACGGCTCATCAGGAATGCTGCAGCAATATCACTAAGTGATTCACATGTGATTCATAAAGTTTCATAACATCCATCCACTGTGCAAAACTGAAATATGTGAAATAAACTGCAATTTCTTCAAATTTCTCGTCGTGTTAAATACTCCTTCAGTTTCGCCTTGTGTCGTAAATGAAATCGTTGCGCGTCGCCTTCATAGATACAGTTCAGAGTCCACGGGGAACTTCTTTCGCCGCGTTTGCTTCTCTCCTCATTGCTTTCGAAGATAAAGGACAAGCTGTTACTTTATCCGGAGCGTGCTGAGAGCTTTGCTTCAGCCGCGGAAAGAAAGAAAAAATATTGTCATGCATTAGCATTTTATTATATTCTGGCCCCCAGCACATCTGTCGGTTGCCTTTAGCTAAACAAACAGGCTTTCTTGGTGGAGGGAGGGAGGGAGGGGATGCAGAACCCCTTCAGCTGATGAGGTGAGGGCTGCACAGGGAAGCAGAATTTGATTTTACTGTAAATAACCTCACCTCTCTCTCTCTGTCACACACACACACACACACACACACAACAGCTGTAAGTGCTAAGACTGCCGTAGAAAATAACCACATCATAAATCCGTTGTTTCTACTACTACAGAGGGGCCAGCGCACGTGTGTGTGTGTGCGTGTGCGTCACAGCTGCATTGGCAAAGAACGACGATCAAACACAACGAGGAAGCAAAAATCCAACGTCTCCCTGTAAATTAGATGGAAAGGCTTGTATCACCCTCTGTAAAGCAGATGTCAGGCAATGTCCGGCTTGTCTTTGTCTACGTGGACGTAAAAAAAAAAGAACAGTGTGAGTGTAACATTTAAATTTTTGGCTTGATAAAAAACGTCTTAGTTAAATTTTTTGCTTTAAATCCTGCGAATTAGTTATGGAGACTTTTCTACCCAACAGAATTAAGTTAATGCAGCTTTACATCACCGGGAGATGGAAGTGATATTGATGGGACACTTTAATGCCCATGGTGGTTTAGCAAACAAACTCTATATTACATATTTAATTGCTTCCCCCCCCCCCCCCCCCCACACACACACAACACAACGTTTCCCTCTGAGGTGTAGAAATCAGCAGCAAGTGTGAGAAACCAAATGTATTCTTAAGAAAAGGAACAAGAATAAAATAAAGGAGAAGACGTACCGTTGACCACGGCAAAGTGAAGAAATGCTGGGGCGGCCTATGTGCTTGTGTGAGTGTGGCCCGTTGCCACATTGATTGGTCTATAAAAGCTGCTTGCTCAGGGTTCGTGGTGTACTTGTGTACGAGATTTGACAGTCCCAAAGAAAACCCAACGATATTACAAGTGGGACACTGTTGAAATGCACAGAACAAAGGGGCCAAGGTGGAAGAAGAAGGAGCGACAATGGAAGTAAAGAAGACACAGCAAAATGGAAAAGGAGGAAGGAATCACGGCTTCTGAACACGGGCCAGATGTAGGATTAAAATCCCCCCCCCCCCCCCGTTTTGGCGGTTAGTATGCCGAACACATCGTAGATCACTCATCACTATCCAACTGCTTTGGCACTCAGGGCAGCTCTCCCTCCCTCCCGCCCTCGCTCCCGGTCTCCCTCTCCCGGTCTTTGATGCCAGCTGAGCTGGAGAAAGGGATGGGACACGGGGACGGGGATTGGGAGGGGGGGGGGGGGGTTAGGGGGTTTGAACCACACGGTGCAGATGTTAGATGTGAAGGAGAGTCGACGTGCTCCGTGCAGAGAGAACAACAACACACCGTTGACTATACGTGGGCCTCGCATGGAAGAAGTTGTGCAGAAAGGAAAGAGGGAAAAACTGGTGCATTACTTAGCAGATGAGGAGCGACACAGAGACTCATCACTCAAAAGCTTTTGGGCATATGAGGTGATTTGGGCTTTTAGCTTATATCAGTTTGGGAGCATTGAGAGAGAGAGAGAGAGAGAGAGAGAGACAGAGAGAGAGAGAGAGAGAGAGAGAGAGAGAGAGAGAGAGAGATGCGACATGAATATTGGAGGAGGACACGCTGGCAAAACGCACAGGTTTGCTGGATGCTGTATTCTTATTTGCCTGCAGCTGTGGCGTCGATGGCGTTTCCATTGAAAATCCTGAACTTGCACTGATTTGCAAAGTATAAAACAAAACCCAAGTCCTGAGCTACAATCGACGGGAGACTCGGTTGTCGCACTTCCTGGTGCGCGGCACGTTTTTTTTTTCCCACCAATCATTACAGCTTTTCATACTGAGCGAAATCGAATCAGTACTCGGAGGCACTCAAGTTTCCCCAACGTCCCACCGCAATGAACGTGGGTGGTGAAAGTCTATTGCCGTGAACGAGTGGGGTAACGAGGCAATTCATTGATGACATTCATTAATTCATTCATTAATAGATTGATTAGTAAGACCTCCATATATTTGATAACTGTACTGATTCTCTTTATCCTGCTTTATGGATCCGCACAATCTCCTTTAATGTATTTCATGTATTCTGAGCTGATGCCTTGAAGCCACGAGTTTCGAATTTTGGCAGATGCGCCATTTTGGTTCTTTTTTAAACCAGAGGTAACCATAGTGGGGGGGGGAGTGGTGGGGTTGGGCCTGACTGAGAGCCTGTCCACAGCGCGTCCACCTACACCTGCGACCCTGCACCCATTTGACGGTGCTACGTGTCAATCACAAGTTATCCACACCCCAGTGGTGCTTTATTTGTATTTGACTCTACATGGAAAACCATAATTTACTAAATGAACATCATGTTGTATTGAAGAAGACTTGGAACATAGAGACTGAGGCCACAGGCAACTCAGGAAGATGTTTGGTGATGTAATAAATCCACTTTTCTCACACTCACGTCATGACTTTTTGTCATTTAGCCTTAAAAAAAAAAGCCCTTATACTTCCACATCCCAATTTGACCCGAGCATTTTATTGTCCACACATTTTAATCATGCGGCTGGTGTGAAGAGTGGATCATTTTGTAACAGAGTGATGTTTTCCGGAAGGCAGGGATCAGGGAACAGCTCAGCGGAGCTGTGTGGCGCTAATCAGCAGAGCAACAAACACGACAAGATGGCATCTCTCCCTCACCTGACAGCTAGTATTATATACCCGTGTTGGAGAAAGCTGCTGTCGGGGTAAACGCAGCCTGACAGAATCCAGAGGAAGAGGATGCTCGGCGTGTGTGTGTGTTCGTGCGTGCTTGAGTAAGCAGGAAAGAGACACAACAACGGGTAAAAAAAAGGGAAAGAGGAGTGAGGAGAAAGCGGTTTATCAAAGGACGCCGGCACCTGCTTATGTTCAGTCTGCCGGAGTTGATTTTTCTGACAGGTGGGAATTTCAATTAGCACACAGGGGAACGCAAGTATTGGTAAAAACAATCCAATTATTGTTCGGAGCAGATGTTCTTTCCAGAAAACAATGCGCAACATGGCGACGTGGCCTCGGGAGAATCGACAACAGGACTTAGGTGGAATGTCTCTTGAATCCGCCGCCGTTCTCCGTTTACCATCTCTGACTGTCGCTGGGGCCTCAGTTTGTTTTTCCGTCTTCTCTGTTTTCTTTTCCTGTTTTCTGTTGTTGTTGTTGTTGTTGTTTTTGCTCTGTATATGAAGATCATAACACACAAAAAAGGCCAATATAGGAGTCAGCACGGCCGTTTTTGCATCATGACTCCCTCTGCACCCCTACAAATGATTCCATGAACATGACATCATCCTTACTCTCTTCGACATCCATTTCCATTGTATTTTTTTAAGTTTCAGCAAGTGGCAAGTGAGATATAAATATATATTTAGAGAGCACTCTACGCATTTATGGTGGCATTTATGGTATGATTGTAATTTTTTCCTCCAGCCCTTTTCCCTCTGTCATGATATACTATTAAAAATTAATTTGTGAGGACTGCGATGTGCCTTCTTGCCGATGATCATGATTATCAGACGACTATAAAGCACCTTTGCTCCCGACTTTTTGATGCATTATTCAGAAAACGGTGCGTTTTTGTTAGCCATTTTTTCTGTCTGGGAGTATTTTCTTTTTCTTTTTTCTTTTTAACCAATCAGTATCGCCTAATGTCCATCGTTTCATCAGCCTCATTTTCAGCTCTGTCAAAGGTTTGGGTTGCAAAGAGCCGCGAGCTTCCATCAAAGGAACGCGTTCGTTCAAGTTGACGCGCAAACTGCAAAATGCAGGTGCATCAATTTTTGTGTTTGCTTTTGTTTGGAATGACTTATGATTCTGACACGGACAGATTCAATCATCGCTAACCCTAACCCTACCATTAACAAGATAAAGGCAACGTGCAATAACGAGAAAAGTTGTTTGTGCAGAGTTATGACAGAACAAAATAGCCAAAGCTGAGGGGAACATCAAAATTCCGGCCACGTGCTGAGGTCATGTCGGAGGACATGAAATCTGTGCCTGAGCGCTGGATGACAGGCGACTAGTCTGGCAAGGAGGAGGTTTGGTTATTGATCTGGATGCTGCACCTTAATGGTTTTGCTGTCTCTATTTAACCTACCTGTCAAATGATACACACACACACACTCACACTCACACTCACACTCACACACACACACACACACACACTCACACACACACACACACACACACACACACACACACACACACACACACACACACACACACACACACACACACACACACACACACACACACACACACACACACACACACACACACACACACACACACACACACACCCAAGTGCACACTGAGACCCCGTCTCTCACCAAATTTCGCATGTTGTGAGGAAGTGATCAGGATCCCATCTCACTCCATCGAAGTTCCAATCGGGTTTCTTCTAATTACGTGATTGGGTTTCTAACAGGATTTCCCCTCACAGAGTAGACTCACAGCTCTGATTGGTTCGACAGCTCTGGAGGGCAGACTGGAGGCCAGAGGTCAGAGGTGTCACCGCTGTCAGAAACAAAGAGGGGTGAGAGAGACACACACACACACACACACACACACACACACACACACACACACACACACACACACACACACACACACACACACACACACACACACACACACACACACACACACACACACACACACACACACACACACACACACACACACACACACACACACACACACACACACACACACACACACACACACACACACACACACACAGTCACAGTGACTGGAGACAGATGGCCCCCCTGGGATCATATCACACAGACGGGTGAGCAGGGGGAGTGTGTGTTATGAAGCTGCAGCAGTGACATCCATGACTGATCAGACTAATGATGGTGGTTTCTGCGTGTGTCTTTATGTATGCAGTGATTTATTAATTATTTTTTTGTCATACACTGAGCTTTGTGAGGACTTTTACACTGGTCCGCACTTATGCTAGAATATGAGTTGAGATACAATGAATGTAAATGTTATGGTCGCGGTAAAGCTGAGGTGCTAATTAATATCAAGCAAAAAACCTTGATTGTAGAAACGTGTGTGTGTGTGTGTGCGTGCGTCATATGTTTATGTGTTATATGTATTTTGGAACGTTTTGCACGTTTTTGCTCATGCATAATTGTGATTGTGTGTGTACTGTATATAGGTTTGCATTGGTCTCTACCTTTACCAGTGTGCTTAGATGTATGTGTGTGTGTGTGTGTGTGTGTGTGTGTGTGTGTGTGTGTGTGTGTGTGTGTGTGTGTGTGTGTGTGTGTGTGTGTGTGTGTGTGTAAGCAGCCCCCCCCCCGAGTGGCATGTCCACTGTCTGTCACAGTGATGCGAGTTGACAGCAGGGTCTTCTTCAATGAGCTCATTGGAGCTCAGCCAAAAACCTGCCCCTCTCCCTCGGTTAGGGCTTCATCCTCTCTGCCCTCTTTTCTCTTTTCTCGCTCTCTCTTCTTTCCTTCCCCTCATGTAAACCTCCTTAGTCCTCATGTGGCTCAATCTCTTCCCCTTTCATCTATATTCGCTTCTTTTCCCGCTTTCTCTCTCTCTCTCTCTCTCCCCATTTTAACCTCCCTTATACCTGTTCTACCCGCGGTGTGATGACAGCGTTGAACGGAGGTGTAAGAAAAGTGCTTAGATTTCTTTTCCTACCTCTCTGTCACAAAATGTCAACACATCTAAAGGGACAGTTCCTTCAAAAGTGGCTAATGCCTGAGAGCAAATAACACCATGGAACATTCCCACCGCAAGGATGAGGCTTTGAAAACGTAAGCGAATGGCATTATGAATTTACAGAGATCGAAACTGTCAAAGGTTCCATAAGAAAACACGGGACTGATAATTCGGCCGGTGACTGAGAAGTGGATTAATCTCTATTTCGTTTGGCAAATAATAAAACAGAACAAATGGCAGTTAACCCCTGAACCTCGTGTATCTGTAGACGTACTCGTTCCACCTCCATGACTTTTTTTTTTCCATCTCCATGATTTTGTGTCATATGGTGTGTTGCGGGCTAAACCCTCTGACAATGAATAAATGAGGACATGTGGAGAGAAAATATGTATAACAAATATATATGGCATATCTACAAATACAAACATGATTAATATGTACACAAGTGTAATATTATAATACATTTTTTTGATTTTATTTGTGGAATGGACAAACAGTTGTGGACGTCACAAGCTACCCACAAATTACGACAAACTCTCTGAATTTGATTTAGGTCAAAGGGGAACGCCGTCTGAATGGGGCAACTACACATACTTAATTCAAATGATTTATTTATCCTGAGCAGGTCTGATGAATTTGTTTAGTTTATATTCCCAGGAGATGTGGCTGATGAAATGTAGGCCACGGTCCTCGGTGACCGGACTCATCCCTCTGGAGGGCGTGTCCCCCCCCCCAAGTCCCAACAGACGTCACATCCCCATGAGAGCCCATGAAATAATCATGTGACTCGCACCACCACCAGGCTTGTAAATTATGTTGACCTGCTAAACATAAGATCAGCCAAAAGCCTTGGTAGAATATATATATATATATATATATATATATATATATATATATATATATATATATATATATATATATATATATATATATATATATATACCTGTAGCTGACAATGCAGCGGCACATTTTGATGAGCTTGCAGGGTCCTGCTCTCCTAATGATTTTTCTTCTGCGTGGGGTTTGTTCTTATCTACTGCATGAGCTGAGTTTTAATTCTTGCATCTGATTAATGTCACTGTGGACTCATCTCAACAGCCCCGAAATAAAGGTTGTAGTGAAATATCAAAGGTCAACGGCACGCGTGCGTCCCTTCTCTGACTCTCCTCGACGTTGTTCGCAGAGAGAGTTTTTGCATTTGTGCTGAGGCGGTGAGCAAACAGACGGAATGCAACCCCACTTCCTGATACTGATCGATCCAATCAAAATGATTAACTGAGAGAGAGATCGAGGGAGGGAGAGATGGAGGGTGGGAAGGGTGAGGGATGATAGAGAGAGCAAACAAAAGCAAATTAGGGACGGGAAGATGGGGATGGATGAGGGGAATCAGGGGGAGAGAAACAGAATAACTAGGATGTTGAAACAAGAGAAGAACAGAAGGATGGATGGAAAAAAAGGGGATGTGAGCGGAGTCAGAGGAGAGTAAATCCAACGGATTCAGAGTAGAGGGAGGAGAAGAGAGGGAGGAAAAGTGCTGACACGCGTCTCAATCGTTATACGTCGTCTTAGCCGCAGCTTGATCAGTGTGTGTGTGTGTTTGTGGGAAAACGTGGAACCAAAAATCTCATTAATAGTCAACCGTATACCAGCTGCAGGTAGACTGCAGGGTTAAAATATATGAGACAATACGACTGGGTATATAAATGTAAGTGAATAAGGTGTCAAGCAGAAAAAAGAAAGAAAGAAGAAATTGCGCAATTGGTTGAGACACTTAACTTTTTTCTTGGTAATATACAAAATACCGAAAAAAAATAATTTCACCCAGTCACGTTCTGCTGGATGAGTGAAAACTTGAACGTGTTGGCGGTGCAAGAGGGAAGAGTCTGGGCGTACAACAGCTGCTAGTACTGATCCTCTGGGGACCATGAATGTCAGTCCAAACATTTCCTGGACAATCCACACAGTCCATCAAATAGTCTCATGTTGTCAATATTATCCATCAGTTTGACTGTTCACATGTTTAAAAAACATGTTTACATGACGCTTTGCTTTTTGACTGGGAGAAAATAATCCAAGAATTCGCCTGATAGAAAAGTGTGTGTGTGTGTGTGTGTGTGTGTGCGCGTGTGTGTGTGCGTGTGTGCCATTCATGTCAGTGTATGTCCTCTTCTTACCTTGGGGCCGTAAATCAATCGTATCTGCTGTTACGACTGTACTTTACGAGTCGACGGCAGCAGATGCAGGTAGAGACAGATTTATGAACACGTGTGTATATATTCATACACCAAGACTTCAGATTGCTGACAGGCAGCAAACACACCCCCCCACACACCCCCCCCCCCCCCCCCCCCCCCCCACACAAACACACACACACACACACACACACACACACACACATGTGTGTATAGGCAGCACAAAAACAAATATTATAAGACAATTTGTAAATACTGCGGAAGCTCTCTGTAAGGCTGGAAAGGTGCCGTATTAGATTCTGCTCTGAAACCATTTGTGTGTGATTGTATGTACGAACTACAATTCAGCATTAAGACATAAAATGACTCCGACATCACTAAAAACATCCCCAGAGCTACACTCCGTGCCATTAATGTGGCATTAATTTTTTAACGTTTTCTAAGGAAGCTTCATTCGTCTAATTTCGTCTAATTTGCCCGCGGCAGCTGTCACTTTAACGTGAGCACAAAGAAAAAAGAAATAATCTCAACATTCAGTTGCACTTAACAAAGAGGAGACTAGTAAAAATCATCGCCCGCTCAGCTAATCAGGCACTTGTGTGTGCAATTGTGATTATTTGTACCGAAAAAGAATTTAGGGTGAAAACATCAAGTGGACCACTTTAATGCGATGAGAGAGTACAAGTCGATACTGCCTGCTGAAGCGGCAACAAGGAGATTAAATGAAAGTTAAACACAAGCTCTGGCTGGCACCGCTTCTTGTATAAATATATTTTCCGTTGTATGAATACAGCTGGCTCCGAAATGTGGAATTCACTTCCTCGCCCCTTTGAGCTAAGTGTCATAAATATGAGCCGAGGCGATGTTTGTCAGCATCGCATAGCAGGAAAATGTGGAAGAGGTGTTGATTATTCAAAAAGAAACAGATGAGTCACACACCAACCACCGGACGCCTTCAGAGGATTTATGCAAATAAAGAAAACTGCCATCGTGAAGTTTTAATGATATTGATCTTAAAAATGCGGCCATAGACTGTGCATCAAAAAAAAAAAAAGAAAATGTAAATTTGCCCGAGTCGTTTGTTGTGTTTAGGGCCCGCGAGATGAAATAAAATAAGGATTGATAGGCGATTTGGTTCACATATTGAACAAGTCACCATCGCAGATAAAGTACTTTATGTAAAAGCATAAATCTGACTCTTTAAGGGAAAATGGTGTTTCTTAAGGACTCGGGCCAATCAGTGCACGGTTTGCTTAATATTGTGCCGTATGACGGGTCGATACAGTTGACGTGAATATCACTTTTTTCCATGATATCACATCATTCAGGTTATTCTGACTACATCACTGTGGTGACAGCAGCATTACAATGAATCTACCTGAAATTAATTTTCTAGTGACATCTCCAGTCATTACCAGTTACAGCACATACTGTAAATCCCACAGAGAAACCCTTTTTAATTTTTACTTTTCTGATTGTATATAAATCAAAATGACGAGATAGGACGTACTTATTATTCATCTTTGAAATTGATGATATGCATTTTTTTTTGTTGCTTGCACAAAGCAAGTCACGAGAGTGGCATCAATCCACGCCATCGCTCAGAAAAAAAAGAAGGAAAAAGAAGGTAAGTAGGAGTGTGTGGAAGGAAATTAAGACCTGGCTCAGCACGTACTGAGAACAAGAGAAGATTAGTAAAATGTCTGTCCTGATGAATCAATTACCTCAAGTAATCAGCAAAGTGGAAAACATACATCTGTCATTAATCCGGTTCCCTACTTTACTCACGCGACTAATATTGTCAGTGTTTGTGAATGTTGATTTATTGTAATCAGAGTATTATTTGGTGTGGAGTGGCGTCACTATAGTTATTCTATGTCCATTTGGTTATTTCTCTTCCCTGGTGTGTGTGTGTGTGTATGTGTGTGTGCGTGCGTGGAAGTGAACTCCATTACTCTTCTCCCATGTCGAATTTGTTGTAGCCACCTTGCCGCGGCTTGACAAGCATTGCTTTCTCTCTCCGGCAACCGTGTCCGACGGTCAGTTGAACAAGACAAAACGCACTGTTTTGCCGGGAACTGGAAAACAAATACGTGCCGAGATATGTATTCGCACCAGAAAACACACACGCTGCCAAACGAACACATGCAACTGCTGAAAATGGCACAGGGTCCGTCAAAGTTTCTGAGGCTTGAGTTGCAAAGTTGTGCCAGCACGCACACACACACACGCACACACACACACACACACACAAACACACACACACACACAACGCACACACACACACAACACACAACACACACACAACACACACACACACACACACACACACACACACACACACACACACACACACACACACACACACACACACACACACACACACACACACACACACACACACACACACACACACACACACACACACACACACACACACACACACACACACACACACACACACACACTGGGACGTACAGTTAAGAAACACAGGTCGACAGGAGCGGAGTGTGAAATTGCAGCTGCATTTTTCAATTCTTCGAACTAGTCAGTGGCTGTCCAGTGGATGTAAACACACACACACACACGCAGAGCAACAGGGCTGGTGCATCATTTACCGGGGACCTCCTTACAGTCACACCAGCAGCATAGAAGACAATATTAAATAATCACGTCCCATTTTGAGTTCTTTTCCACAGCAATTTGGAGAGAGTGGAACTGAAAATGGAAAGAAAAGCAAAAAGGAGTTGGACAACAGTGCAGATCCTGCGAGTTGTATCATTCATTATTATTTTTTTCTTCAGGCGAAGAAACTCTCTTTCTGCTATAGAGTGGGTGAGGGGGAGATTGGCTTGGCTTGTAAATGATTCAATGCACCGCACCTGATATACTGCAACTGTACAACAAAGAGGTTACAGCTCTGCACAGCTTCACCACCCCCCCCCCCCCATCCCAACGTGATGCTGTGCATCGCACTAACCTTCATCTGACAGACTTATTGTAAACTGAACGTTACAAAAATCTAACCAATGATTTCCAGTCACCCCACAACGAGGAAATAGCAGTTTGATATTTCGACTGAACTGAAACGTGTCGACACAATGTCAATGAAAATGTCTCTTTTGTTTCCTTTACGAACATTTTGTCTCGTCTTTTGGTTTCTTTATATGCAAATATTGGGTCAGTCAGCATGCCACCGTGTCAAGTGTGCGACAAATGTGTCCGACGAAGAGCAGGGTTTGCTGGGCTATAGGTGGAATTCCTAATTTTCAACGAATCTCACAGTAAACAGGACCTCATGAACCGACAGAGCGTCGGCACAACGACACCTAGAATAAATATCTGGGGGGGGGGGAATGCAATCGCCGATGAGAAAAACGCGACATCTGCCATGCGCACACAGGCTCCACACTGACACACACACACACACACACACACTCACTCTTTCATATTGCCTGTGTGCTCCACCTGCAGCGTCTGCAGCTCAAATTCGCTGGAACACTGGAAGAGCCGCGGCGGGAGGGAGCGAGCTCGGCGCGGCAGGAAGGTTAAACGCGCAGGGAGAGGACAGAGGTCACCGCGGCTTATCTTCTTTTCCTGCCATCCCGTCGGCCGTCCCTCCGGCTCAACACATACACGTGGACCAAACACCCCACACACACACACACACACACACACACACACACACACACACACACACACACACACACACACACACACACACACACACACACACACACACACACACACACACACACACACACACACACACACACACACACACACACACACACACACACACACACACACACACACACACACACACACACACACACACACACACACACACACTTCGGGCCCCATGAGGACACTGTAAATTGCTGGGAGACACACAGGAAGGGCTGTAAGCGCTTCTCCGCTCTCATGTCGATGGAACACATGCAATGCGAAGTTGTCAATTCACCCTGTTTGTCTGGATGTCACTCCGGTTCTAATTACGTGGTATTAACCAATCCGCACGGGCGCCGGCGACTGATTTTTTCATAATTGAACGGAGACCCTTTCACCCGGGGTAAGTTTGGCATTTGCTCTTCATTCTGTGAAGGTGAACCGTCTCTGGCGAATACCTGCCTGGTCCTTGACGTGAAGCGTGAGCTCGGCCTCGGCGTCCCACTCGGAGCGTTCCCTCTCAACCGTCTCCTTGGGATTTTTGTGCGATGGCACAAAAAAGAGGTCCGTCAAATGTGAAACCCTTTGAGGCAGAGAAGGGATTAGACTGCAGGGGGTGGGGGGGGTGGGGGGGAAGCAGGTATTTTATAGATGTTGTTACACGCGTCAGGTTTTACTCGGCAGATCAAAGTATTTGTTAGAAATGAAATAGTTGTGACCCCGCTCACGTGTGTTTCAGTCAACCAAATCAGAGTGCGTCTGTATTTCTGCCTCCGGCGTAGCTCTGTGTACACGCCTGCCTATAACTACAAATGTGAACTGTATCAGAGGCTGATGAGCGGAGTCCCAGAAAACCGCACTTCTGCCGCATCAGCCCATTGGAGGAGCGATCCCGTCCGCGTCTCGCGCTAATCCCCCCGACACGCAGACTGAAAGATTTAAAACGTCCCACGGTGAGTCTTTCACATTCACCACAGCGTGTGTGGAGCGTTTTCCGATCAGGCTGTTGGAGCGGCGCTTCCACAAAGAGCAGAGGTGTAAGGAAAAAATCAGATTTTTATAAGGATTCCACCTCCCCACGCGGAGACACATGTTGTCGTTTTTAATTTTTAAATTGCATGATAGAAGCACTTGTTCAATTCATTAGTGTTAAAGACCTGATGTCCGCAACATCTGCAAAACTTCTGGATGTTCCGTATTATAGTGAATTATTCCGTATAAACTAACTAGTGCTGGTAAAAAACAACAACATTTAGATTAAAATTCCATCATCATCAGTTTGGTTTGTAACATGAATTCCTTCCTTTTAAGCAGAATCGTCTTCATTGCCAAGTAGGTTTTTTCCACACACAAGGAATTTGCTTTGGGGTTCTGGTGCATAACAAAACTATTGAAAAAGGCAAGAGCTGTACGAGTACGAGGTCAAAGACGGAAGAGAAGGAACCCCCGAAGTATGAGATCTATAGAAAAGAAACGCAGGGACGTTCCAGTAACTCGCCTGGCATCTGCCGCGGTTCAGCAGAAAAAAATAATTCTGGGTACGTCCAGTTTTGCTTTTCCCGATCGTTCTCATGAATTCTCATTTATTTTCAGCAGCTCTGCCAACGGCCCCGGGAGCCAGCGGCTCTGGACCGGGCCCCGTTTACTTTGCCTGTACTTTGAATAACTACCAACAATTCAGGAGAGAGCCCAGGATTGTGTCTATTTCCAATATGATCAAAAGCTGAGCTTTTGTTGCTCTTGGTATCTTTTGGGGGGAAAAAATATTAGTCTGTAGATTAGTGGAGATTAAGTTAATACCAATGTCTTAAACACTGTTATCTTTCATTTATTGTTCATAGTTATATTTCCTGTGATCCATTTTTTTTGGCAATTCATTATCTCTGATGTGTTTTTGCCCCGTAAAGTACAAAGTACACATCTGGATGTGAGATGTGGATTCTGTGTGACCCCCCAGCCCGACTGAGAGGCTATTTCCCTCTATTTCATTATTATCATCCATGGACGCCAAACAGCTTTAGTGAAATTTTAAAATACTGCTATTCACTGTGGTCAGCCTTCCGACTTCATCAACCACAGCAAATTGCTTTGTTGCCCTCATCCATCCTGACACCGACATGACATCTCGACTAAGAACAACGCTAAACACACGTTTATAATGGTCAGCGGGTTGCTGCTGTTCAATTGCACTACTTTTTTTCCCTTCTTTCTTACAGTTAATAGAACCATCATTTTTGAGATTTTAACGAAAACATTGGTGAGGGGACGGAATTGCGATTCAGTTCTACTTATTGTCTTCAAATTAGAAGCAAACCCATAAGTATACATGGATCAAGTTATTATCCATCCATCGTCTACCGCTTTATCCATTTAAGGGTCGCAAACTCCACACAGAAAGGCCCTGGTTGGTTTGAACCGGGACTCGAACCCAGAACCTTATTCCTGTGAGGCCAAAGTGCTAACCACTACACCACCGTGCAGCCCTCAAGTTAATATTATAATATAATCATATATAATATATAATATATATAATACCCTCGCACTTATACAAGTCTGCATTTATTGGCAATGCATGCAACATGAATCAACTCATGCACATTACAAAATCAACACAAGTTGAGCTATCGCATGGTGAGAAGCCTAAAATACCTAAATATGTGCTACTGTGAAGTAGCTCATCGTGTTGAATCACATTGCCTTACAGTGTGTGAGACTGGTCTTGTGAAAGCACCGGGACTTTGTGAAAAGTATCATAACTGTACAAATATCAGTCAGATCTGACTGGTATGAATGATGCTTCATAATTGCATAAGCTTTTGCCTCGAGTCAAACTGTGCACAATCACCGCGTGGTTGGAATGAGTTCCGACTTTCCAATCTAATTTGGAGTGATTAGATAATGTCATATCAATATTCTACCAGCAGTAATATGTTTTGTTGCGCGTATAGGAACCTTTTTTTGAGCAACACCAGTTGTCGCTGGAGACTTTGATTAAATTTGACAATATACCGCAGAATTTGCTCCAAGTTGCGGATTTGTCATCAGTTGTCAGTAACAGCTAATATGCGTCAGTCACAGCAGCCGTCATGTAGCCTGTGACTGCCCCGCTGATGTGATGTTAATCTTCATGATTACCAGCCGCTAGTGTTGCCCCCGCTCTCACACACACACACACACACACACACACACACACACACACAAGTTCAAGTTGAATCACACAGAGACGAAACAAGGGCATATGTGACACGCTCACATCATTTGTCATTGCTGTTGAGCTGCTCAGTTTCCATGCATGTTGATATCAGGGCAATGAATATGAGCAAATTATAATTTTACATAGAGACATCACGGTTTGGAAACCAGTGTCGGAAATTACCTCCGATACTGCAGAAAAATGTCAGGTCGGGCCTCCGTGACGCAGATCAATGTACACCATGTATACCATCCCTTTAATGTAGTTTCACCCTGATAAAACGACACTTTTCTTTTCACTGAAATCAATTATTCTCTGCCGTTCCAAAAGAGCAGCTGCGCTGTAATTTGCCACTGGCAGGTAACCGTTTATAGAGCGAAGAAGTTATATCTAGTAGTGGTGTAGTGTTCAGCCAGCGCTATAGTAAAAATGTCAGCAATTTGTAAAATATTTCACGCTAAGTAAAAAATGCCGACATGTACTATATTGTTGTTTTATACCATTACTGTGAAAGATACAGACTAAAGGTATTTCATCTTTCTAAACTGTGGCTGCATGTTAACAGTTTTTCTTAAAGGAATTGTTACTTATCCCTAGATGTATCTAGTTTTGAAGTTCTATACTGTTACTGCACTGTTTGAAACTTTTATCTTCACATGTCATGGCTGCACTTTCAAAACTAGTTAAATGAAATATATATTGTTTAATCCTAGATCCATTTATTCACAAGTGCACACTTACACACGATCGACGTTGCAATACAAATCCTCCAGTACAAAGTGAAGTGACAATGGACGTGTCAGTGTAGAAGGAGCCAAATTCTTTGCGGCTGTTGAACTTTTGAAACTCAAATGATTGACACGTTAATAAATAGAGATTTTTCAATGTAGATGTAAAAGAATTTTCAATGAGGTTATTAAACTTGCGTGTAAAGCAACGATACTAGACACATTTTCCGAGCGAGTTTTGTACATTTGTCTTCATTAGAATGTCAAGAACGGATATTCAAGGAGACAGCTTGAAATAATTGGCGTGTTTCAAACTTTTAACGGCAAAACAAAGCTGAAAATTATCTCTAGAATCCACTCTGCTCTAATCAGGTGGACTGGAGCAGTTAATGGTGGTTTGTGTTTCTACTCGGAGGTTTATATAGTGTCACCAAAAAATGATTTTCAGGCTCCACACTCATTACTGTATTTCTTGGAGCAGGAGCAAACACTTTGAGACCGAATCAGACTTGGAAGCCTGTTCCCTCGTTTCAAATCATCGGAGCATCTAACGAGCTGCAAGGCGCGTCTTTATTAATTCATTATGCAGTGGGCATCCACTTCGCCAAAATAAAAGCAAACCCCACTCAAATCATCTTGTTTTGAATGGAAGCGTATCCATCTTAATTGCAGTAATCCAACACCTCAATTACTCTCAATACTTTGAGAAGCCGGAAAAAAAAATCAATGCTGCACAGGGCCGGACGCGAAACGGGAACGCTCACTCGTTTAGTTCAGAGGTTTGGTGTCACGTGAGGACAATTTGGCTACCAGGCATGATAATGTGCAGCGCATATGCATCCATCATGAACACGGACATGCATCAATCAGCCAAAACATGTGGTTGGACTGTCAATCAAAATAACTTTGAGTATATAAATAAGTCATCAATATTGCTACTAATATATAACATTGTTATATTTATATTTAATGTTCTTGCGATGATCCAGTGATCCTTTGATTTGACACCATCACCCTGCAGCGTCACACTTTGTATGACACAAATAACGCACACGCACATTAACGGCAATCACCAAGCTGCAGTCGTCTCGTGAAGCCCAATCTTTTTCACCTCATATAAAAGTCCCTCCGTGGAAGAAATTTTTTAAGAGTCTTCCCAATAAAACTCTTACGATTCACGAGCGGGGGGTCAAGTAAATCCCCCGGAGGGCGAGCCAGGTATTCTGTAAAACTTCAATACACATTCTCATTTTTCTTTTCACGCTCCAGGCCTCCCCCCGAAACACTCAGTCCCATTGCCCTCCCTGCCTCCCACGATCTTTTCTTCCATTGAGTTGTTTTTATGTTGCCTGTCTTTGTCCCCCCCCCCCCCCCCCCCCCGCTCTGGTGCCAGAAAAGAAAAAAAAACTAATTTCACGCCCCGATGTCCCAGTTTGACATCTTTGATTCATAGTATTTTTGACATTAATCAAAGTCTTTCATTTAAATAGCAGATTAATTTGTTTGTCCATCAATATTTCTCAGATCCCAAATTGAGATTTTCAAATTCATTTTGTGTGCGACCGACAGTATGAAACCTAAATATATGAACTTTTTCATGATATAAAGGAGGAAAACAAAGGAAATTCTTACATAACCAGCAAATGTTTGGTATTTTAGCTATATGACATAACAGATTAATGAACATTGTAATGGAACCGTGGTCGGTTCATTCTCAGTCAGACGACTTATCAATTCATTGATGATCCGGAGCTGTGTTGAACAGTATCAGTCTCATGATGATGTTACCAGAGATTGATGGAACCCTTTCGCTCTTTCCTCTAATTCAACCTAATCTAACACGGTTACGTCTTTCCCCCCCCCCCCCCCGTCTGCTGTTTGTCTTCCCTTCCTTCTTCCTGCTGCACGAAAAAGACATTTAGCCTCCTGACCCGACAAGAGAGGCCCGCTGCAGACGTGCCCCCATCCTGCCTTGTTTTTTGGTCAACCTCACCTTTCCGTCCCCAGTCACAGCAAAAATATTAAAGCGGTTTAAAATATATATTGGTCAGCATCTTTAATTTACCCTCTGGTCCATCTTTCTCTATTAAGATTCTTCTCTTCCACCGCCCCGCCCCCCCCCCCCCCCCCCCCCCCCCCCCCCCCCCCCCCCCGTTACTCGACTCTTAATATTTCTCCTCCGCCGACTACAATCAGTTTGAGAAGATGAGTGAAGCCTTTTTAAATTTTACCCTTATCCCGTTCCTCCTTTGTCCGCTCCCAGGTGCGTCTCAGTTTTATCGTGTTGGCGGTTTCCCCCTGGGCGCTCCGTTGGCTTTTCTTTATCTCTTTAACGCAGTTTGTATTTTTTCTCCCGCCGCCTCAGTTTATCATCAAGTGAATGCATGAATAAAAGGACTTAAAATCTGCCTCCTTCCTTGTTTGTCACCATCAGTCTCTCTTTCCCCCTCATCTCCTCCATCCCTCGCACGTGATCCGTCACCGTCTTCCTACATAGCAACAGCAAAAGGGGATTTGGATGTCGGCTTCCTGTTCGGTGGAAGTTGTGAGAATCAAACAGTGCACACTCTTACCTGTGGATAATATTATTGTAAAGTAAATACTGTTGGTATAGTCGGTTATTCATGCAAATACATAGGATACCAAAAAATTGTCCCACTAATACAGTTACTAATGTATTGGCTGCGTTTGTCATATGTCAAGGGCAAACTATGGAAAAGGCCCAGACCCAATTCTATGGCTCCATGTCTGACAAAAATATATACGATGACACAAATCCACATTCATGTATCAGTCTCAAACTCAGGATATCTGACGAGGTCCGAATCATATTCCCCAATAAAGCATTTGTTTTGAGCTCATCTTCTTGTGAAAGTTGAAATTCTTGGCTCTGAGGCAGATTTGCTCCCTGGTTCATTTTTGCCGTCGGGAGATGCTGATTGTTTTTACTTGTCAGCGGCGGCAAAAGGCATCAGAAGCTCCTGTAGGTCAAACTGGGCCACTGTGAAACACTTAAGGGAGGACCAGCTCTGAAAACAGGACTCCAAAAAACATTCGCCACCCCATTATACTGAAGGCTACAAGCAAACCCAAAATGCAACACTCTATGCAGACGACAGTGTCAAACTGAAACTTTCCTTTCAAAAAAGAATTCCTGATGTCGTGAACCTGCAAATGCCTCGAAATGTCCCTTGAAAAGGCGACATCAGCCGATTTCTCAGTATCCCGGGAAAAACGATTGTCTTTTATTTCAGCCAAACTTAACTGACTTAAAAAAATCACCTTAGGTCAAATACAAATATATATATATCAGAATGAAGATATTAAATACATATTTTAGGATCCTCTCATTGTCACACAGCACCAACGTGCAGTCAATCATCGGGTCCTGTCGATGGGATCGAATGGCCATCGTAGCGGCCACTCATGAAATTGAGTTTGCTCTTGCTTGTCTGTAAATGAAGCAATCAAAATTGGGGGCCCAAGACTAGCTCATGTTAGTAGAATTGGCTCTGCATAACTATCTTTCTCATTTCCCGTTCTGTTCTGCCCGCCGCTCTGCTTCCTCCGACAGGAATACATCCATTTTTTTATTTGTTTCTTTTGACTTTCATCAGCCTTTAACTTCCTTATTTCTTGCTCTCATGACTTTCTCCCTCCCCTTTCAGCTCCTCTGCTCTCCATCTCGCCTCTCATTGGTAATCAGTTTACAGTTTCAGCCGACGGTGTGAGGATGTTAAATGTTTCATCGCCGACCTCCTTAACATCCCATCCTCCCTCGGACCATTCCTCTGTTTTAACAGTCTCCACTGGAACCGGGCCCCCACCCCTTATTATTACCACCTGCACTGCTTCTCCTTCCACTTGATATTCATTCTTCTTCTCATTTTCACAGGAGTCCTTTGACTTGCACTGTCGAGCAGCAGTTAAAATATTTACCAGTGTCCCTCCTTCCTTCTCCTTTCTTTCCCCTGTGTCTTTGCCCCTCCTCAATCACCCTTCACCACACACTCGCGCGTGCACGCACAGATCTAGTAATTAGCTTAAACTGTTGGAGAAGTAATCAGTGGAAAAGCTAAGCTTTTTTTTTTTTTTGCACCTTCTTAATCTGCTCTGTTTAGACTCGATTGGACCACAATTACCTCCTTCCCATTGCAGCCTCCAGGCCGTTGCCCCGACCAGCCCTCTCCATTCCTCCTCCTCCCTCGTTCTAATAATGCAGAACAATCTGTTTCAGGTCTCGGAGTGGTGGCGGAGACGGAGCCGATGGCTGCGAGCCAGCACCGAGTCCGAAGTCAATGCGCCTCTGAACTTTATTGCGCTTATAAAACGCACGCGGACACACAGGAAAATGGATTCACATCGACTCCTGGTAAAAAGAGGAAAAGAATAACCGAAGGCGGCGTTCTTACTTACTGTTCGGCAAAAATACAGCACACAATCATACATCAGCAATGAATGGACACTCGTGAACCCAGGAATCGATATTCAGGCGAAGAATTACACCGATTTACTGGAAATAACACGCACACACGCGAAAAACTGTCTGTCGCAATGAATGGACACTCGTGAACCCAGGAATCGATATTCAGGCGAAGAATTACACCGATTTACTGGAAATAACACGCACACACGCGAAAAACTGTCTGTCGCGAAAAACATCTGGAGGGCAACCCTGACAGCAGACAACGTCTCCATTCAGCGCGGGATGCTGGCGTGCACACGTTCACACACTTGGACGAGGTCGTAGGCCCCGGCGGGCGAGGGGGGGGGCGGGGGGGCACATCTGCCTGGTGGGCTGCGATGTGGGAGCTGGGGGGGTGGGGTGGGGAGGGAGGGGTTTGAGGCGAAGGAGGGCGGACGGTGTCTGGTGGCGTGGTCGGAGGGGACACAAACGCTTCCTTGGAGGAGGAAGTCGGATCGAAGTTTTCCTTCTAGACGAGGCCGGCCGATGTGGCAGCGTCACAGTACGTTCCATCTACCCCCATGGGAACAATTAAACCTTCCTCCGTCCCTCCGTCCTGATCTATTTTGTTACTTTCTTTCGGTGGTTTTCTCTCTTTCTGTCTGCCTCTGTATCTTTCCGTCTATCCATCTCTGTCTGCCTTGCTCCTTTTTTTTTTTTCTTCTCCTCCTCTCCAACTCTTGATTCGTTGGCCTTTGTGATTCTCCCTCAGCCTCACCCCGTGTTTTTGTGTGTGTGTGTGTGTGTGTGTGTGTGTGTGCGTGTGCTTACATAAAAAGCCCCGCGCCGCGCCTGGCCGACAGTACTCACCGGAACACCTACCCATCAACCTGATGACGGCCACTGAACATAACGCATTTACATGCTGACGAACGGCGGGCGTGCTCACTTGCATCTTTTTCTTTTTTCGGAGCCTCACGAGCGTGTTTGTGAGTGATGTGCTGCGCGGCGTCCGACAGATGCATGACCAGACTCTTCTGTTATGACAGCCAGCAATGGAAAACCACTTCTCATCCTGCCGCCGCCATTGACATCGCCCTGCTTTTGTCATCCGTCCTCACGTCGAAGCGGCACATTACTCACGCCGAGTACACAGTGCGGGAGGAGGGTGGCACGGCGGCATCGACGACAGCGATCGGGGGGGCAGCAGCTCCGAGATCTTTAGGCCTGTGACATATTACTCACTTTTATGTTTTCCATCCCTCTTTTCATTCATTTAAATCCTAATACAGTTGGTAAAGTTAATCTATCTCAAGTCTCGTATACATATTGAATGAATTGCACAACCCCGTTAGTCCACAGCATCTGTCCGGTGTCGGAATCCCAAAAGATTCGTAATTTTAGAGGTTTGGTTGAAGAGGAAGTGTGTGTGTGTATGATGTTATTATTATGTGTATGCACAGTATGCACATTAGTTTATGATTTTGATAGTAAAAGAATTGTTTGAAGATTGCAATGATGTGGTTTCTAGGGAGTGGAAACCACATCCAGTTGTCTTTTGCCCCGGGGCCCCAAAAGATCCCTTGGAACACTCCTGCGAGGAGAAATACAGTAGGGAGGTACTGTAAATTAACTAGGTCTGATCATCTAGTTACTGATTCAATACTTAGGGAAGACATCAAATACAATTTTGTAATAACTTCCAAGCTTATCACCAATTTAAAAGGTGCTACTATCCGCAGTGACAGAGCATAACATTTGACCTGCTACGTTCACCTTTCACTGAAACTGAACGTGTCGGACACAACATGTACTTGTACATGGAATATATTCACAGCAGTCAACCGGAGGGGGAGTTAGTCCACACAGCGTTTTTCCTCTGAAGAGAAAATCGCTCGGGGCGAACTTCATCCCAGTGCTTATTCCAAAAGCAATGGGATTTTCTTCGATGATATCTTGACAGCACATCACCATGAGAGACCAACATCGCCATCCTTTGCTTTTTTTTTTATTACTATTTGTTTGACATTGTTGTTTTTTCGCACCACGAGCACCAACTGCGGGAGGCTCGGCCTCGTGCTTTGTATGGATGAGCTTGTCCATGCATGGTCTGACAGGCACGCTGAGCAAGGAGTCGTGACGACCAGGCGGCTAACAACAATCTTATAACGCAACGCTTATCGCCAGTGCACTTGCGGTTTGCGTCGTGCATTCTGTGTCCCGCCGTTCTGCTCACACAAATGGGGCTTTTATAGCCCTGCTGTGATTGGACATCACGCAGCTGGGGATAAACAGACGTGGCAGGATCTGACGCGGGGAAAAAATAAAGATAAATATTCCTTTTTAATAATATTCATCCTTTTGGCAAAAATGTTTTGTCCACCAATGTAAGAAGAACAGACCACAGGTGACTTGTTGATCATGTTGCCTCTTGCGGGTGCAGGCAATTCACTTTCCATGTTGAAAGACCGGAACCAGCCCCTTCACGCAGCGTTGCGAAATGAACATCCTTTCGTTGCGCACGACCGGGTTTTTAACTCGCCCTTTCATCCAGCATGCCCAAAACCAACAAAAAAATCGTCGGGCCTCGCAGCTCAAACCAAGCGAGAAACAGATGTAAAGGATAACAACGCATACTGTCGCAAAACACACAGAGCGCCCGGTGTGATCAGAGCGGATTGGACACACGTGGCAACAAGACGGGGCTGATTGAAGGAGGAGAGCGTGTGAAAGAGGAGGGCGGCATGGAATGATGACAAAGAGTATAGAGAGGAGCGAGACGTGGGGGAAGATGGGAGACTGGTGAGTTGGACGGCCCGTCTTTCTCTGAAAAAGGAGAGGCTGTGTGTGTGTGTGTGTGTGTGTGTGTGTGTGTGTGTGTGTGTGTGTGTGTGTGTGTGTGTATCAGGGTGATGATGTATTTTACTAGTCAAAACTGTGTAAAGATGCCTTCAGGCAACGTGCAACTGGTGGGACAAACGTGTGATACAAATACGCCCTTTTGTGAGCGCGCACACACTTGCAAATGCAAAGATTCAGTGTATAGTGTATTCTTTTCCCTCAGAGGATTAAACACAAGGTCACGCACACACTCCTCTCTGTACGTGCATTTACAGGACACACACACACACATTCAAACACATAAATATGGTTTTCCTTTCCTCTTTTTCTCTACCATTAACTCTGTTTTATGGACACTGCTGTCCTCTTCCATCGAGACCTGCAGAGTCATTGCGTTAAAGGTTGAACCTATATGGTTTCACGCTCAGAGGCCTTTAAGGACTGTGATCATGATAATCGGAGGTGATGTAGTGTACCAAGTGTTTACCATCTGTGAGGGAAAAAAACTAAAAGCCATAGCTTTTACGTGAAGAGAATGAATTAGGTGAAAGGAAAAACATAAATTACCCTATAGTTATTCAACTAGTCCATCCAACAAGCCTTCACCCACAAACAAATACATACACTCTTCTATTTATTATTCACACACACACACACACACACACACACACACACACACACACACACACACACACACACACACACACACACACACACACACACACACACACACACACACACACACACACACACACACACACACACACACACACACACACACACACACACACACACACACACACACACACACACACACACACACTTCACTTACGGGTGAACAGGATGAATAGCTCAGCTGTCCTGTATCGACTGCAGGATTGATGTGGTCTGATTCCCAGGTGACTCATTTGACCACAGTCAGAGTAGACCTCTTCTCCACAGTATGCTTCACTGACTCAGTGTGTGTGTGTGTGTGTGTGTGTGTGTGTGTGTGTGTGTGTGTGTGTGTGTGTGTGTGTGTGTGTGTGTGTGTGTGTGCGTGTGTGTCATTATTAAGCATCTAATAAGAAATAAAGTCAGTAAATGAATTCAAACGCTGATTGCGAGACATTATAAAAGACGATATACTGTAATTGGGAGGCTAATATGTGTTTGCTTTCGTGAACGAGCCGACATTAATGACGGTGAAGTCATCAGCGTCAGTAAAGTCGGCAAAGAGCAGTGCACTCACTGCCACACTGATACGCTGTCTCCTAAAAAAAACACGTGAGCACACAAGTGCAACTGCAAAACTGCGAATAATTGAAATCGTCGCTGGAGGCCCAACGTGTTTTCTTCATCGACACATTGACCAATACCGAGATCTTTTCATTAAACCTTTACCAAGTCAACATGCTGAGTAGTAGGACGTGGAATAAATGAGAGAAAGTTCAACCCCATGTTGACTTGCAGCCGGTTCAAAAAAATCCCCCCCCGGCCAACAGACCGTATTAAAGTCCATGTCCGAGATAATCGTAGGATTCCATAAAAAAAAAAAAGGAATGTGACGAAAAACTACAAAAAAGAAATGAATTCCTCTAACGGGACAAACAGCAGGAAAGCTTGAGGCACTAAAGATTTTTTTAAGTGATCATTGCAATACTAATATTCTTTTTTCCTTCCTACAATTATATTTTAACCTTTGACCAAGCAATCCAAATATCACACATCATATCTTCAAATCACTACATTTTCATGCTTACATCAACACGCATCAACGCATATTGCAAGTCGATTTTTAATGTATGTATAAAACCCCACAACCGTGATGTTCAACTGTGACCGCTGTGGCAACAGCGCCGATAAAAGCGGGACCCATGTGTTTATGCAATACTCTAATATTCCAATGCGGCCTGCAATGCCGCGAGAGAAAACAACGACCGTACATAATTGATGCGCGGGTCTCCCAGTGGCTCGTTATATATTTAAAAACTCCATCTGTTGGCTTCGGCTAAAAAAAGCCTGCATCGCTGACACCAGCGTGCGTCTCCGCAGGCGTGCTACATGTTGTACAAATAATGTTGTTTTATCATCTCATGCCTAATTAATTGTCACTGATGTGGAAATGCGTCTCTGTACAGTGGCTCCTGCTCAGCCTTTGGGGGCTGTTCCGCGTAAAAGATACTGTATGCGAGTAGTTGCAGGTGCAGTTAAGTCAGTTGGTGGGAAGAAAGTGTCTTTTACTTGTTTAGTTTTTTTTACATGTGAGATAAATCACATATTTAAATGTTTTATTTGGGGTCTTTTGTGATTTGTAACCAAGTGGCAACCCACCATGACCTCACCCGTTGGTTTGTGAACTAGGAACATGTTTACTGAAGTTATAAATTAATTGAGGAGTTGGGATTGCCCGCGTTCTCCTCAGAATTGCTCTGTTCAACAAGCCTAACACACTTTCTAACTTCATGAATAAATACACTATTAATCATTTGTTATTTCAGGCATGGCCTTTCCCCCCCCCCCCCCCCCCCCCTTTCTTTTTTTTCTTTTTTTTTACTGAATTAGATACAGAGATGATTCAGGTGCAAACAGAAAATAATACAAATGTATTCATGAAAACAGACTATTTGCATGATTAAAAGGTGTTTCATTATCTTAATTGCAAATCTCGCAAATCGTATTTCGCTCCTGGAAATAAACTCGCTCCGCTGCAGATGAGCCGATCTCCCCATGTTGCCCCGCGGTGCTTCGGTGGTGCCGGATGACGCCAGAGCAAACTCCACCAAAGCCGCGGTCTGAGAGACGGTACAGAGGCAATCCAGATAGGGAGGAAGAACCATGCCAGATTGGTTTTTATTGACTTTTCCACAGCTTGTAATTGTATATTGCCTCATGTTCTCAGAAGCTCATATCCAACTTTGACATGGACTTTAATACGGTCTGTTGGCCGGGGGATTTTTATATTTTTTTAACAGCAGGACCTTGTCCAAGGTACTTTCATCCTCTGCTGCATTTGCCACAGGGCGGCATCGGTCTTTCCTCCACCACCTCGCCTTGTTTTGGCCTTTACACGTTTGTGAATGTTTGCCACGTTGGCCGTCAATGTACATCAGGACGTACAGTAATCGCTGATGGTTTTAGTCGTGGTACAAACGCCGATGAGCTTCTGAGTTGGTGTAACGTTTCCTTCAGTTTGATCCCCAAAATGTTGCCTTGGATACCAGGTCTTTCCTCTAAAAGGCCTTTTACAACCCCTGCCTTTATGTGTGGCTGGTTCTGACTCCACGCGCCCGCTGTGCAAGTCACGTATCTGCGCCTGGACTCTGCCCCAGTTTTATCACTCAAAGTGCAGGAGGTGCCGATGTCTCTCCCGTGTATGGCCGGCAGATTTCCACGACCAGAGCCCCTGCAGCACTTTTGTAAAAAGTGTTTGGATTAAGTGGGGGGGGGGGATTAAATTACCGGCGGCTGTGATAGCAGCTGGCCCTGAATCAGGGCCAATCAGATCATCCCGTTCGGATGCGGCGCACACCTCGCTGTGGTGGACCGGGACATTGGCGAGGGGCGGAGGCGAGGCCGGCACAGACTCACCCGGGGGAACCAGGAGCACGCGGCAAATTAAGGAACCCAGCAGAGTGTTTTTGTAAACAAACACAAAGCTATGCTCATACATTCAAAGCACACTGTGTGTGTGTGTGTGTGTGTGTGTGTGTGTGTGTGTGTGTGTGTGTGTGTGTGTGTGTGTGTGTGAGTGTGTGTGTTTGTTTCCTTGAGGTCTAATAAATCTGTTAATCTTTTAACGCTTGGAAGAATTGAAAACCTGCAATGACCTGGAGCCCTCTGTTAAAAAAAAAAACTAGAGATGTTCCAATACCATTTTTCCCTTCCCGATACCAAATGTGATACCTGAACTTTTGCGCATCGGCCGATACAGATTACTGATACCGGTGCATTAAAAAAAAAAAAAAAACATATTTTAACAGCTGTATTCTACTAAGCAGAATGAAATTGCCAGTGGCAGTGGAGCAACTGCTGTAGAAAAAAGTTACTACTTTTAAGATGTGGTATCAGTACATAGATGCGCGTACTGGCACGTAAGGGTAAATCACTAAAAATACGTACAATATGTAAAACCCCCCCCAAAAAAAATTCTCATTAAAAAGTAAACATAATCATATCAAGGATATTTGGGGATTTTAAATGGCACTTGCACTTTGATTGCATTTAATTTTTTTCAATTAACACTACCCGGTTGTATGCGCTCTCACATATTTGGCACAGAAAAATGCAGAGGAAAGCCGCGGCCACAAAAGCAGGGAGAACTTTTGCTGTGCAGTGGAATTACCTCTTTGCTGGCACAAGGTCATTGCACTTGACCTGCGCTGACATGAAGAAAAAAGTGTCCCTAAGGGCAGGCTAGGTGTGTTGCCATGCATGTCCAAATAATGTGAAATACTGCACCATGGCTCTTGTTCTCTTCTACCATAATAAAGCTCTTACATTTAAAAAAATACATGAACATTTTTTAGATGATGAGCGAACAAAGCAGAACATGTGTATTTGTTTCTTTGTCCCTCCGCGACCGCCTGCATACAGCCGTGTACATGTGTGTGCTCTGGCCGTAGGTGACCTCAGGGGTGGACCTCTATTCTGCTGATAGGAAAGCAGAAGTGGCAGGTGAGGGGAGGGTCAAACCCCCACCTGACTTGAGCATGATTACACAGCCTTCTGGTAGAAAAAAAAAGAATAAATAAACACGGTTTGCCAGGTAGTTTATGACCCCACAAGATGTAAGGTCACCGATATCGGTTTGTTGGGTCAAAACCTTTAAATTAAAAGGCATTTCTTCAAAAGAAATGCAAAAAAACCCATCTGACTCCTGTCGAAGAATAATGTGGCCGCGGACATTCTCGCTATCATTACACACGCAGGCGAGGAAACCCCATTACCATCACTATCCGCCTACCTTCACCTCGTGCCCGCTCGCATTTGGTATTCATGCCACGGGTCCACCTTGCCTGCGGAGGTTGACATTACAGTAAAAGACAGTTACCAGTAACTAATGAGGGACTCAGACGGTGTCTCAGCACAGATTAGAGCCAAGGGTAACTAGAAAGGACACGCGGCGATGACATCAAACAGCCTCCTCGTGTCCCTCTGGCCCCCAACAGACCCCACCACCAACCTTGAACACACACACACACACACACACACACACACACACACACACACACACACACACACACACACACACACACACACACACACACACACACACACACACACACACACACACACACACACACACACACACACACACACACACACACACACACACGCTGACACACGCAAGAGGTTAGTATTTAAAAGAACTACATGTACTTGTGTTCTTCCCTCAGTAGACCCCCCCCCCCTCTCTCTTCCTATGTCAGTGTCTTTCCTCACACATGCCGACTGTCTCTGATGTAATCCCATGTAACGCTCGATCTCAGATCCATTAATTTTTTGATGCACATCGATATGAAAGCCAACATGAGGATACGTCAAGACGTGGAACATTGCTCCCTGCTGTACGTGCGCTCATAAAACCTTTTTTTTTTTAAATGCCAACGATTTGCGCGTGTCCTGCCGATTCATATTACTTCACACCTGCGACGTGAGCCAATTGCGACTGGGGCGACGTCGCCATGACTGCCTGGTAATGGGGCGCAATCTCCAGCGTAGTGTTTCGTATCTCAGTTATTGGATGTGGTAGATTCATTTTCACCGGGGAGGGAAAAACGCCGCCAAATGCATTTATTATTGATCCACGACAAGCGAGCATCGCGGATGAGCTTGTTGGGCTTAAGATTTTGAGATTACACTGCGACGTGTCTCTTCCCGGCGAATTAGTCCAAAATTAGATCTTATTTATGTTGGGGTTTTTTTTTTTAATGATGATTAACTGTTAATTCACAGAGGAGAAGTGAATCTGGTGAACGAGATAAACTGGCAGCATTCTGAGGAATTCGTCCCAAACCGTGTCCCCCACACTGAGGTTGTTGAAAGGGCAGTGGAGACTGCAGGGGTGACGGCCAGAGTCCAGAGAGCGCGGCAGAGGAACGGCAGCCGAATGCAGACAAGTACGGGACAGTTTTCCGCATAGTGGCGGCAACGTGATGACCGTCTGCTGCTGCGACTCAGTGAATCATCTATTGGTTAAATGTCAGTAGAGGCAGCGTGAAATGGCAGATACACTAGTTATCGTGTGGGGAGTTGTATCTAGAACTAGAGCGCGCGTGCATGAGTCTGAGACCGTGCACGAGTCTCGGGCCGCTTTCAAAATGGACTCTTGGAACGCGCTACAGATGGCTATAACTTTTTAATTGCAGATCTTATTTGTATCACTTGTAATACTCTTGCATTTAAAGATGTATCCTAAATGATGCATGTCCACTGACCATATGGAGATGAGATGGTCATTCATTTTAAATGTGGTCATTTCAATTAGCTCACTTTTTTCTTCTTTTTTTTTTTACCTATGACCCCGCAAGTGAAACCACAAATCAAGTGGAAAATACTGACATGAATTTAATTTTCTGATATCAATGCTCAGCATGGACACATTTCACGTAGATAGACGTCGGCTCTTAATTGAGCCACGAAATTGCGAGAATTGTGAGAAACTGCTGAAGAATATTTGATACAAGCAGGTGTGTGGTGATTCACTTTGCGTGTGAGTTGTGCTTGTTAATAAGCACAGTGGAGTTTTCTGACTTATACATACGATATGATTTGATACAATAACATTCATTTTCCTAATGGGTTTTTTTCCGTTTGTAATAAAGAATAAAAGTAGCATTGTATACAATGATTACATTCACCAGAGTTCTCCCTGCCTTCTGTAATTCCTCAATGAAATTTAATTAAAACAGATAGGGCAGCAATTTGCATCATCTCTAATGCATTTCCATCTGAAATGGAACGAGTCGCACAACGGCTCCCTCGCGCTCACACTCACACAGCTGCGTTTTCTTATACGACCATATTACACACACACACACCCACACACACACACACACACACACACACACACACACACACACATAGTGTTTTATATCCACACTTAATAAGAGCTACTAAAAGCGCTGCTTTCTCCACACTTCGTGATTTCCAATAAAAGCTGACACCGAACACAGTCTTGCCAACCAACTTGGCCCTTTCCCACCGCACATACCCCCACATACACAGAGACACACACACACACACACACACACGCACGCTGATATAGCTGACACATTCTTAAATCTATGGGTTGTCCCTATGCAACCTCCCACGGCGCTAAAGAGCAGAAATAAAGCTGTTTTCACATCATAAAGCCATGCAGCTGTAACTAGACTGGGCTTTTGGGACTGACATCATTTTATCTCAGTGACTTAATGAAAAGCTCTCAGTGCTACTGAAAGAATTTGTCAGACAAGGTGGGAAAAAAAAATGGTGACGAAATAATAAAATCATAATAAAAGCATCTAAACAGGAGACACAAAGTCACCAGAGGTAGTGTTTGTGTGTGTGCAGCCCCTTGTCATGACGGACAGCTCTGTTCAGTGGGCATGGGCTGCAGCAGCTGGGGAAAAGCAACGAGAGGAAAACATTAAAACGCACACAAAAAAAAGAGAGACGGTAAAGGTGGGTCACCCGCGGGTGCTGCAGTGAAGACGGAAAGAGAAAAAGGCACGGTTTAGACGGGAAAACACGGCATGACGGAGACATGCCGACGCAGGGACACGGGGCGAGGGAGACGGACAGGGAGACAGATGCTGCGGGACAGAAGAAGCAGGCAAGAGGCCCCCGTGGAGTCCACGTGTCAACAGAGTCGTAATTGCCATCTCATGTTGCACGGTCCAGGTGGGAAGAAGAAGGACGACGGGCGGAGGAGGAGGAGGAGGAGGAGGAGGACGAGGGGAAGAGATGTGACAGAGACAAGAGGGTGAAAGACGGGGGAAGGACACGGGGCGTGGCACGTCTCGCAGGATTAGAATCTGTGTGAGCTGAGAGAACATGAGGTTGTCGCTGAACTGAGGCGTTCACACACACACACACACACACACACACACACACACACACACACACACACACACACACACACACACACACACACACACACACACACACACACACACACACACACACACACACACACACACACACACACACACACACACACACACACACACACACACACACACACACACACACACACTTTCATCTCGAGTATACATTTTATTGCCCATTGCGAGACATTTAGTCTGACACATACTCACAGGTCATCGTCATGGACACGATATTAATGAGATTCTATGTTCAAAGTCATCCTGAGCGACAGGACGGCTAGCACACGCCAAGACTGAACCTAATCTTTGACAGATTTTTTTTCCGACCAGCAAAAACTTGCGGAAGACCACAGACATGCTTGAAATGAGGCCGGCGTAGCCCGTAGGTGCGAATGGCTGTTGAATGGTCTCGGAATTTGGGACATTTACCCCCGAGCTGTATGCGAGGTCGCCAATGTCGACAAATGTCGCTCCGAACGGACATTTTCCGGAGCTTTTCCTGCCAGCACAACGAAATAAATCACCAGCACTTATGTTTGCAGCAGAGTGCGAGGACTCAGATGTGGCGTAGACACTGCACAGTAAGCAGGACAACGCCGCAAAGTAATGGTATATTCCACTTAAATGAAAAAAAGGGGAGGAAGGCAAACTGTTTTTCCGGGTATTGTACAGGAGCCGGTGGGCCGATTAAACAGGTTAACAACTCACGAGGGGGGGGGGGGGGGGGGGGGGGGGGGGGGGGGGGGGGGGGGGGGGACAGACACATTGACTCGGATTTAACATGCTGGCACACTCTACCCCCCCAAAAGATAAGTGTTTGGAACAGATGGCTGTCATGGCGGGCTGTGGTGGCCTCAGTTTCTTCCAATTTCCTGATGCAATTTGTTGCATTTTAAATAATTGACATGTATTCACCCGCATGGCTGCGAGTGTCCACGGAGCAGGAGTTTCGCCATGTGGAAATTTAGGCATTATCCTGCTCAACGCTTCTTTCACTGATAGTTTCATCCTACTACTTTCAACAAGCTAATGTCAACGGCTCTGTTGACTCAACTTCAAGGTAATTCAGTGTTGTACATGTCCTTATCCAGCTGTGTGATTGAATTCCACCGGATTGATCTCGGACAATCATTCCGAAGTTGATCGAGAACCTTGAAATAGCTCCAGACCGACATTAATGCACAAAATGTGACACGACGACGCGACAAAAAACAATCGACTCTCTGGCTGCAGCTCTCAGGAGTGAAATGAGATTGAGGGATAAAACTGCTACTGTCTGCAGATGGCTTGATTCATGCATCAGTCGGATCCGCAGCGGTACATTGGCTTTAGCGGTGGCACGGAATCAAAATGAGCCGATGTGCTTTGAAACACAGAACCTATAGCCGTTGGCTCCGATTCACGAACGGCGACTCACATCACGTCCTTGTTCTTCTCAGAATGCACGACGGTGAAGAGCTAATGGTTTTGGTCGCGACGTTACAAATAGTTTCTTCCTTATCTCATTCACAAACGAGAGAGAGTATGACGGTGCGAGATATGGACGGGAGTTTAGCAACTATGATTTTCAGGCAGGAGACTGGAGTTCATGTCTCATTACACACCTGCAGCTTACATTTTTTCCTGTTCGTTGACCACGGTGACAATCCACCCTCAGAGTCGTTGCATGTGGATTGACAACGCAACTGTTGATCGGATCAGACTCTGTCCTCAACGCGTCGTGGGTGCGTTTACAACTGTACTTTCCCGTTGTCAAGCACCGTCCAATAGAAGTCCACCACCAAATATGGGGTGACAGTTGTGCGGTTGTGGTTTCCTTCATGCACCTCGGATGGAATGCCAACACGACTCGGATAATTCCTCACGTCAGTCGTTAGTTTGAAACTAAAATGGACCTTGGAAATAAGAAAAGAGTTTGAGTTGATCTCCTCTACACGAAGAGTCGAGTCACCCTCCCCTTTTCCTTTCGACCCTCCTTTTTGATCCTTCCATTATGTGCTTATCTGCTTTTTCATCCCTCCGTTTCTCCTCTGTCCTCTTTTATCACTCGTCCTCCTCATCAGTGGGGGAATCAGAGAGCATACATCTCGAGCACCATATATCTATTCCTCCTCCTCCTCCTCCTCCGCTGCCGCTCTCCCCACCTCCTCTTTCATCTTCTCCTTGCCCTGCCGGAGTGTTGTAACTTTCCTTTCACGGCCAGTTTTACTGCAGTTTATGGTAGCTCAAATAAAACGCACCATCAACTTGAGGAGCTAAAGTAAACTACCTGACACTCCCCAAGAAAAGCTCAGCAATCCAAGTTACGACCGACTTAAATGAACCGAAAGCCGCTCTCAAAAGGCCACTGAGAATCGAGTCTTACTCGAGCCCGACGGACGGGCAACACTGTAAAACAGCTAATCTGTCTTCAATGTAGATTTTCTTTCATGGCGTCTGTGACGATTATTGGTGCTTTTACAGTCGGTGCCCAACGAAGGCAACTGGACTTACTAAAGGTTGTATGTGGTTGTGTTGTTGATGTAATAGCATTTTAGCCGCCACATAGTTATACTCATGCTGTTTGTGTTGTTAAAAAACATCTTTTCTTCTTTTGACTTTTGCAATGCAGAGTTTATTGTCTGGACTCATATGGCAGGATCCCTGGGTATGTTGACAAATTAGTTTCTTTGTAGATCAAAACTACTGTTTGGCACCAATGAGCTCTAATTTATTAGACTACAAACAATTAGGAGTTGGGCGACAAGGGGTTAATTTCCAAATCGCTTTGGAATTATCTCAATAGTAACCAATTAGCATGAAAAGGTCCCCTTAATTGTGAAAAAGAAAAAAAGACTACTACTACAAGAAAAATCTTTCAGAAAGGTCGTCCTGCCTACACGCTGTCCTGGCATCTAGACAGGTGCGGGGTGAATATCAATTACTGTCACTGCCTCGAAGAGAGAGACCTCAGAGCTGATCTTGCCAGGTTTCAAATATGCTTCGAGCCAAGTTCCGAGCCAACTGCATAACTCAAACCTTTCAGAGGACTCATCATCATTAGGGAAACCCAGTGCTGAACTTTTCCATACAGCCCTTTGTTGCTCTTGAAAAACATCAACACATGAATGGGCATTGCCAACAATAAGGTTCTTTTACAGTTGTAATAGTTGCATACAAAAACACTAAATACAAAATATAGCAGTTAAGCTTTTAATAGCTCAACAAAATCTAATGAAACAGACTTCAGACTAAACAAGCAAGTGTGTGTACCTGCACTGTCCCATGTGTCCTACTCGATACATCAGCAAACAGGTTTAAAACTACAAGATCGTACTTATTAAAGCTTCTCAGAATGGGCACCGGGTTGTGAAGGTAAAGTCGTGTCCTGACTCTCAGAGCATGCTATTATAAACTTAAAACTCCTTCTTTAACTTATTTTCCTCTCCTCTGCTTGCTGGGAACAGTGAAGGATCTACACGGGCTTCAGGGGTTAAATGATCAGCATAAAGGTGCCGGAGATAATTATACTCGAGCAGCATTGTAAAAAAAATTAAATAATAAAGGTCTATCTGCCTAACGGGAAAAGCTGACAAACTGATCTAATAATATCAAAGCCGCTGCTGTAATTAATCAGTTCTATGAACAAATGCTCAGGTCGGCTAATGTGAGCAGATATGCAAGCAGCCGCTGCTTAACACCATATCAATAAATGAAAAGCATGAAATCTCATGCATATATTTTGGGATCTTTTCATTTAATAAGTGTAAGGAAACCTTGTCAGTATTCAAGCATTTTCAAACATGTAAGCAAGGTGGAAATAAGACACACTCCAGTAACCTTTTCCACCAAGGCGGTTCAAGGGCCGATGCAGAGCCAGTGCCTAAGATCGAACCACTTCTTTGTGTTTCGACAGCCAAAGAACTGGCTGTGTTCGAGCAACTACAAGGAGAGATGGCGACGGCCGGATTCGAGAGGGCTTTTTTAGATCAGATGATGAACAACATGAAGAAACTGGAGAAGGAGGACAGGGATAAGAAAAAGGATAAACATATACAGTGATGTAGTTGCACGGCTCTAGCCCGCAGGAAAAGCAAACCGGTTCATAAAAGGTTTGCATGTTGAACCAACTCTGAACCAGCACTTGCACTAGGTTCACTTTGGTCCAAAGAGGGGGGGACTGGAGTGAGCAAAATCTGACTTGAGCGCGCTCATTGCACGTAATTTCAAAGTGTTAAACCATGTTCTTTGTCCAAGAGTGGGCTGATTTGTCCCAGGGTTCTGCAACAAAGAGTGGTGTATCTGTGATGTGTTATACAAAACAGGAAAAGTTTGATGAAGTTATAGATTATGGACTTCAATTATACAAAAAGGTCAGAATGTGAACAACTAGGAGATATTCCGCACCACGAGGAGCCAAGACACAGTCAGCAAACAAACAAACCCGATACATTGGCTGCACCATCATTTTATATTATTGGGTCCATTGTTTACTTGTATTTTTGTAAGTGTGTGTGTGTCTGTGTGTGTGTGTGTGTGTTTTTGCAGTGCTGCCTGCCATTGACAGTTAGCGTCACATGAATAGACCTGTTTCTTTTCAACACATACTAATGACAAATTAATCAAGAGCTTTGAAGGGCCGGTATGGGCCATGTTTGCCCTCGGGTGGGCACAGAAAGCAACGGCGTCTCATCCTTGTCACATAACTCAAGGTGACAGAAGCGACTGAACAGGACTGCAGGGTCGCCACGGCGGATTTTCAAAAAAAAAAAAAAACATCAAGTCAAATGTCTCAGTTGTGAAAGTGTCACTTTGTACAAATATAAAAAAGTTAGTGAATTCAAAAATTCTGTTCGGTCTAGCCACTGGACAAATCCGCTGTTTAACTTCATGCCTCAGTATTTTTGGGGGTTTTGTTCCAGTGCCAAACAACATCATGTCCCCTTGTATATTATATTCATTATAACCTCCTGGTGCAGCGAAATACCAAAGGCCAAAATGTCAAGGTATCTCTTCAAATGTATAATGCAACTCAACCGCTGCAGTCTGTCCACAGAGAAAAATGAGCCAATGATTATAATAAGATGACATTCACCTGCACGACCTTCTCCCACACAGACACACAAAGTTGCATACTTGAATTGTGTGCTTCCTTTTTAGACTTAACCAGCATTTGATATCGCTCTACTTTTAAACACCTCCCTGCTGCCAGTGGCTCTACAGCAACCTTCCCCCGGCAAACATCCTTATTTAGTGGTAACTTTCGGACCCTACAGCCACAGACGGCTGCACATAAACATCCATCCATCCGTCTCCGTGTGCGTCTACCTCTTCTTTCAGCACGACGCGCCGCTAAACAACTCGGCATCAATTCAGTCTGTCATGGTGAGAGAAGGTGAGATAAAGATGAAGGACAGTGTTACAGTCTTGGTGTGTGTGTGTGTGTGTGTGTGTGTGTTGCCTGAGTGTGTGACTGATATGCAGTTAAATCAATAGTACAGCGACATTTGGCCTTGTCATTACAGTCGAGGAGCTCTTAGGTTTCCTAATCCACTGAGATCATTTACAGTAACAAAATGTTTTGAAAGACATAAATGGACATTATGTTGCATTCAGGGTTTGTCTATGCATAGTCTGTGCTTGAAAAAAATTCTTTCATCTTACACTTAATAGAGTTGTCACAAGTTTTAATGTTCAGAAGAATCCAATACATGATATTAAAAGCAATATAAAAACGTAAAAGTAATTTGATGGAGTCTGGTTTAAATGTCTTTTTTTACAGGACTAAATAACCCTCAAATCTTAGTTTTAACACTTAAGACTTAGCACTGATTTACTCCAACTGAGTTTCATTCAATGCCGAAAACTAAACGACATTTAAATAAATAAAATAACCAAGATCTGAATCTGTGTCGTATGCTCTGAGGAAGCGTTTGTAAAATTTTGAAAGTTTGAAAAGCAGCGGGTGAATGGATGAGGATGCGAGTGCAGCAGGTGAGAGCAGAGAAAAGTTTGAGGCCACAGAAACAGAAAGATGTGAAAAAGTGAAAGGACAAAAAGAACTGACAGAGCTCACATATCATTAAAAGGAGGGAAAAAGAGAGAGAGAGAGAGAGAGAGAGGGAGAGAGAGAGAGAGAGCGAAAAGAGCAGTGGTTTGTTATCAGTGCACCACCAGCCTCAGTAAAGTAATGTAGCAGTACAGTACAGTAGCAGGCGATGTGGTGGAGACCCCATTTGCATTGAATGAGAGGCTGCAGCCAAAAGCCGCCGGCTGGACACTCATCCAGATGAGAAGCAGAAAACCTCCATCTCTCTCTCTCTCTTTGAAACAAGTCAAACTCACAATGACATAATTCACCTCAGCCCTGTTCACACAAACCACCGGACCACTAATCTTTTTTGGGACAATCTCATTTGTTGATGACAAACAGGGAGCAGGCAACTAGATCGGTCATTATGTTTATCTGGGAGGTAAATTAGTCAGACTGTAAAATAGATTTTTTTTTTTTTAAATGAGACCAACCAATATGTAGCTTATAAGGCGAAACGCACAAAAATGAGTGTGTGTTCACTGTCTTTTTTCAAAGGGAATGAGATAAATGTTTAAATGGTTAAGCACCATGCCATCAAAAGTATCAAAACACTACATTCACTGAAATTCAATGTTGGTTACACAAACAGGGCAAAAGTAGCGTACTACATGAAAAGCTTTTCACATTTCTACAGGGAAGCAAGTTCCTTTTGAAACAAAAACTGTTCAATACCAAATCAAAGTTGCAGTGTTTTTAGGGTCAAAAGATGACCTCGGTAAAGATCTATTACAATTTAGTTATTTCATGAAAAACATCTTATCACATCTTCAATATGGCTTCTTAAACCTTAAACCCTGAGCGCCCCCAGGTATTGGGGGAAGCTGCCCAACTCGCAAAACACACACAAAAAAAAGAGCTTGCTAAACATGGAGCAGCATAGCCATGTAGCTTGTAGCATGAAGCTCGGCCTAAAGCCCTTGACAAACATTTCCACCGAAGTGAGCGAAACACACAAGTCCAACACCAAACAGATAAGTCAACGTGTCGCAAAGACACACAAACTGTACAAAAACAGAAAAAGCTGGGTCTACTTCATGCTCACAACACAAGCCATGTAGCACATGAAAGCCAAGACTCCATTTTCCCACGACCAAACCTCCATGAGCACAAAAGCCGAAGAAGAGCAGACTTAAAAAAGCCGCGTGCGTAAATTATTTCTTACCTTCAATGTTTTGTGACGATAAATTCTGTCTCAGTCCATAACTCCAACAAAGTCAGCGAATCCATCGAGTCTTCTTCTTGTACTAAACTGCACGGTAGACTTTCTGCTTCCTGTTTACACCAGCGCGCACATGCCCAGTTTGAATGAATGGTCACATGACGTGTGTTTTCAGGTGTGCAGGTGTGTCTTCTTCTTCTTCTTCTTCTTCTTGTTTCAATGGCGAATCACAACCATGTGGAGCATTATCGCCACCAACTGACTTCATTAGGCAGTACTTTACATCCTTGATGTTAGTCATGCATTTTATAGATAGTATGAGATATTTTGAGATATTTTAATAACTCTGGAAAGTCTGTTTACAAAATACGGGACTAATCTCAAAGATATGGGTAATACCTAATTTAGACAGCTGGTGGCGATAATGCTCCAAATGGTTGTGACTCGCCAGTGAAACAGGAAGAAGAAGAAGAAGAACAAGACACACCTGCACACCTGGGCATGTGCCTGCCGGTGCAAGCAGGAAGCAGAAAGTTTAATACTAAAGTTACCAAAAATTCAACAGACAAGAAACAACAACGGTGACAATTAAGAGCAGGGATTTCTACAACTACTTACTTCACTACTTGTAAGTACACACTCATGCTCAACGCTGCTAAAAATGAACAAAAGCTACAAAAATGTAAGTTTTGCTAGTGTTGCTAACATGTGATTTATTTTGCAGCCTTTAGCTACAGCATGTGTCTCCACTTTTCTTGTATGTCTTATGTCATTTTCAGGCTACTTAAAGGGATAGTTCAGTGATTTTGAAGTGGGGTTGTATGAGTTACTTATGCATAGTTAATATGTTACGTTATGGAGATGGTGATCAGCGATGTCATTTGACGGAGTTTGGAGGGGAAATGGAAGTAGCGTAAGGAGGGGACCAGAAAAACGTCTCGACACATTTCTAAATGCTTGCCTAGAAAAAAAAAAATCACACTGAAGGACGTATTTTTTCGCTGCTTTTTTTCCAAGCGTACTTCGGCCATGTATCACTGCGCCAACTCGCCGCAGTAGCTTTGAGTCAAACAGCTGATTTGCCGAGTGATACTGCACCGGCACGAGTTGGCGGGAGTTCTGCGACAGTGCGACTCACGCTGTACTTCCATTTCTCCTCCAAACTCCGTTAAATGACATTGCTGATCACCATCTCCATAAGGTAACATATTAACCATGCATAGGTAACTCATACAACCCCACTTTAAAATCACTGAACTATCCCTTTAACTAAAATGTTATCAGTGCAGAAGCAGGTAGAGAGTTGCTGTGTGTGTGTGTGTGTGGTCAAGAGACGTGATGGAATCACTATTTTCTACCACTGTGGCGAGATTGACAGTGATTCACCTCTCATTCCTCACACTGTCCTTATCTGGTACGGTTCCCCTCATTTTTGTCTCTTATCTTCTGCTGCTCTGAGTCAAAGGCACTGGTTGACAGAGATCTAATGGCGCTCCTCACAAAGTCGTGTGTGTAACTGTGTGTGTGTGTAAAAGTCTTAGATGAAGTAACTAGAGTTTCCCCAAAGCGAAACGGAGACAGAGTGCAGGAAAATCAGAGAGGGAGAGCGAGTCAGAGGAAAAACATGATAATATTTCTGACAGTTTAGAGACACATGGATGTAGATGTAAAAGGAGGGAGGGACATTTCAGAACGATTTAATCTAACGCTTCGATGAAATTTTGGGTCACAGAATTTGAAGTACAGTTGAAAACCAAGCATCATAGGAAGTGTCTTGTCTTCCCTAATTTGCAGAAAGGATGAATGTTCACACTGTTTTATCATAGCATGACACAAATTGCAGAACAAGGGCGTTTAGGTCTCATAAGGTCTCAATAATGATATTTTGATCGTAGTGTAACCAGTATAATCCATATTGTCCGTAGTGTAACCAGTATAATCCATGTGGCTCCAGTTGGTCTGCACATCTTAAGTTAGTCAAGAACAGACTGCATAGGCCACTACGCTAATCAACCAGTTTACAGACCAGACATCTGCAAAGGTCCGTAGTTGCCGCTTACTTAATGAATCGTTCCTGGTTAATTGGGTGAGTTGACTCCCTCACCCATAGCCATGCCATCATTATAAACCCAGTGAGCCATTCGGCATGTTTTAACTTCCCTTTAAGGTAGCTCAGAAACGGATGATATACAATTTTAAAGACTATAGCATACATTGTGCCGGTCTTAAACAGCATTTGGGATTTACAATGACCAATAAGTTCCGTCTAAATTTAATGTTTCTCCTCGGTGCTGTCATGTTATGCAACAGCTGCATCAGCAAAATATGTATTGGTAAAAAAGTTATTTTATCTGCATTAGCAAAGTAAGTGTCGATCCTCAAATGACATTGACAGCCAAGTCAAATAAAACTTTTTTTTTTTTTTTAAATACTTTTTCTCTGTACCATTTTCTACTGCCAAAAAACATGCACCATATAAGTAGGTGCAGGCATTTGCAATAATCCCAAACTTTTTTGGGTCGGCTCATTATAAACATATATTCACACAGAGCAAGAAGTGACAACTGACTGCAAATTAGAAAGAGCGGCGGGCTGACTAGATCAACGGCCCGTGTATTTAGAAATCTAAACCAAAGACCATTTGACGCCACATCAAGAAACCCACCAAGGTTCATTTAGCTCACAACTGAGAGAAGAATACACTCTCTGAGTTCTCACAGAGTGGAAGAAGCAAAAAAAAAATAAAGAGTTGGGAGCTTATCAAAATTTTTTCATTACTGCCTGAGCTCTCTGAGGGTTGTCTTTTATGTTATGGATCAACAGGCTTTCAGAGCAGATGAATGGAAGAGGGAGTGTGACTGAGCGAAATTCGGAGGGAGAAAAGAATATACAGTAGGCGAGGAACGAATCAGCCGGTATGTCAATATATTCTGAAGTTGTTCTGCCTCTAATGTGTTGGTTAGACAAGTAGGCAATGTCAAGTGAAGGTCACGGGAAGTCTTTAAAACAGTTGATGCTCATTGCCATTAGAACAGATTGGATACAGTCCACCAACAGTTCACCCACATTAATTCTCCAGAAAATGATAAATTAACTCTTCCGAGATGAATGTGCCGCTGTAGCTGCGGATGTCATGATGTTTAATCTACGAGGTAAGCCTGTCCAGGCCCTTCCTGTCTTTTTTTAAAAGGAAAATTAAGTTTAATGCTCTTATTAAACTCCCGTGAAGGTAATGCCCAGTTACAAGGTTTGGCGGAAAATGAAAATAAAAATGAAAGTCTAATTAATTTGAAACTGTTCATCCATTGCTCTGTAATATATATTAGAATAATAATCTTAAAATAAATTCATCTCTTGCAAAACATTGTTTTTAAAACCCCACAATCGCAGTTTGCATAAGCACACTGTTCAATGTGTGTTACCTTTCTTTGATGATCTTGATTGTCTTTAAAATCGGCACATATCATTAAAGAAAAATAACAAAAAAATAACAATGGTTCATAATTTAAATTGTTGAAATGGTGGAGGAGTGCTATAATATCACTATCACACACAATACACACTGCAGGGAAACAACTATTACAAGTGCATATGAGGGCATCGATATATATACATAATTTGGATGGATGGCTGGATGGATGGATGGATGGCAAAAGCAATGGACACTCCTATGACCAAATTAGAGGAGGAGAGTAGAGCGAAAGAGGGAGACATAAATGGTGCGTGGATGAAGGAGGGGGAAGATATATGGTGAGGGAAGGGTATACAGTGTAAGATAGTAATGGGTAGTAAAAGAGAAATGGCAGCATTAATTCCTGAGACAGACAGCTAGAGTGACATACAGGAACAGGGCGACAGGGACTCACAAAAAAAAGTGGCAGAAAGAGAGTATAGCAGATCATTTCAGGGCAGCTTGTAATGTAATACCTCGGCGAGGGGGGGGCCCCCTGCTGAGGCAGTAATCCCCTTGCCACTACAAAACTGAAAGTTTGAGAAATGAACTAAATGCTGACTCCAGGGCCTCTCGGAAATAAGAAGGACCAAAATATTATTGGATTATTTAGCTGATTTCACAGAGAGACAGGCCGATACTGCAGGTTTTGTTCAGCGAACACTGCCTCACCCTGACCTGCTTACTGGCATTGTGTTTGACTATTTTCAGACCAAAACCACTTGCCGGGGATGTTCGACAGCTGCAAGCATCTGGAAAAAAAGTCAGCAGCTTTGCATTTACTCAATGTTGCATTTACTATATAACTGCCTCCTCATGACCTCAACAACAGGGTGATGACTGGCCAAATAAATTGCTTATATGGTAAAAAAGGATGTGAGCCTATACGTTACCACATACATTGGCGTCACCGACAGGGTTGGAGGAACAAAGCTTCTGGTTGTGTGCTGCTACCCACACATATGACCATTAAGAGCGTAACAGAGGCAAGACAGCCATTCGTTGACAGTGATGACTATAATAAACACTCAGTTAAGGTTGTCAATGACAAAAGAATCAATATTAACTATCATTTTCACAAATGAACAGCGGTCTTCTTTGTTTTTCTGTCGCCTCCTTTGCTCCCGTCATTGTTACTACAACCACCCAACGATAAAATGTAACTGTGGGTGTTAATGTGGGCTCGTTTATATCGACAGGACAGTGTCACCTTAGCACTGTTGAGTTCAAGAAGAAATACATTTTTAGCACAACACCTAAAGAAGAATACAGTCTACATACTGACACCACAGGTTCCCTCAATAGTGACCTGATTAGAATTTGGAGCACCCTGTTGCATAACTTTACATATTAATTAGAAGAGATTCAGACTGTGTAAGGACAGCTTGAAAAAAAAAAGTATTTTCTCATTGATTAATCACCACATTTGCATAACTGGATACAATCGCTTGCAGTATATCACAATTATTGTGTGACATTAGGCAGCGTCTAAGTGCCTCTTGTCTTTTTTTTTACGTGTCGTGGACACGCAATGCCATTTCCCCCTTCACCGGGGGAATAAGAGTGATGATCAGGTTACGGCTGACTAATCCACAGTGGTGTGGCTGCATTGGAGCCTGTGATCCGTCTCCCCAAAATAGTGTTTATTGCATGACAAGCGATCAGTGGCTCTAGCGAACTGACTGGGCACAGTCCTCACCAACTTGCCGTTACCAGAAAGCTTACAAGACTTTTGCTTGAGGTCATCTTGTCAGCCCAGTTGAAGCGCCGTAGACATAAATGTGACAGATCACAATGAATGGGGGCACTCGACTATGCCAAGGAGTTTACTTACCTTGGAAGCCAAAGCAGTACAGTTTGAGATCAAAAGTCTGACCGTACAACAGCAACGTAAAACCAGCATTGTTGTAGGTGGAGAGTGACAACACAGGACATAAAAATGATCTATGCCTTCGCCGATGGATCCCTCAGGAAATTATGATGCATAAACATGCGGCATCTTAAGGCCCGAGAAGATCTCAAGTGAACAGCAATATCAATTGGACGAGCTTGATTAACTTTGATGGCTTTTAGGGCATGTCCCCAGAAATGGACCAGGTTTGAATCCCTAAGGTTACACTAAGATAGCCTCCATCAGGGAAAGGGAAGCAAGGCAGGCCAAAACAACTTGGCAGTGAACTGTGGCAGCCGAGTTTAAAGGAGATGGATCTAACATGGGGTGAGGCACAGCGTACAGCGCTGGACAGGTCTTGATGGAGGCCGATTGTCCAAGCTTCATATCATCAGAGACGGAGAGGATTAAGATGTGATTTACCGCAGGTGACTGATAATCAGTTCAATGTGCTGTGATGTAAAGTCCTGATGATCATCCAGAAAATATGATGACAACCTCCTGACGGCGAGATGGAGAGAGAGCACCTTTGTTTGGTGTATCTGGCTGAACAGCATGAAAAAGTCTCTAGAAGAAAAACATTGTGGGGCGTGTGACAGCTTTACAAGAATGGGCCCAAGGATGGGAGATACACAGCACATGAGGTTTCACAAAACGAGCATCAGGTTTTTTGGGGATAAATGTCCCTCACCAGACATCAAAAATTATAGACATGAAAATCAATATCAATCCTACTCAACCGTCCAAATGACGGAGCATTCTCCGTCACCCCAATTGTTGGACTGGACTGCGGCACAGTGAAGTCACGAAGGACAGGGGCCGCATCCGTCGGAGGACAAAGGACGAATTGAAATGAGACGATCTGTTTGACAGCAGATTTCCCGCCCCTACCGCTGTTGCCTAACAACAGACTTGCAGTCGCCCACAGTATGAGAAAGTTTGTCACCATTTCACAATGAATCCTAGGAGAGGTTCTGTAGGGAGGGATCCACCTGTTGAATCCTTCGTCGCTTGGGAATGGAAGGACGCATTGGTTGAAGGAGGCTTCAAGATAGTACAGCCTTGAAACGCCGCTGTGACGGTCTTCAAATATTCACACGTCATCAGCAATATCCGGGAATGTTGCACACATGTTGTGAGATCATTAATTGCGATGCTTGACTTGCCACATGGAAAAACAATTTGAAGTGTGATTTTAACCAGCGCTTTCATCTTCCATTGTGGAAAGTGACATCAGAAAATCTCAATAAAAATGAATAAATGCTCAGCAGTAACAAATGAGGCCGTGTTGATTATCAGGTTGTTTGGACGACGCTCTCAAGGGGGCTGCGAGCTGGACCCAGGCCAAGCAATCAGCTCCGAGTGACAGGCACGTTTCGAACGGGCGGCGCATTAGTAATACAAATTTCACACGTATTAATATGAACATTTCAGTCTTCGGTGAATTTGACGTTAAGTTGTTTTGCTTCTACTTGGCCAGAAATTGCACTCTTTGTATTTATAAAAGAACAGTCGGAAGCTTTTGTTGGTGTTGTTTACTTCATTTGCATTTAGCAGTGGTTTATTATCAGCTATTTCTGATAGGGGCTTCGGGGGGCTTCAGTAGTATATGAAAACCAAAGATGATTCGGTACATTTCATCCTTTTTACTTTATTTTTCATTTTTTTGTGTAGAGAAAAACCCTGTTTTGGTGCTTTCAAGAGGTATTTTACCAGCATCTCTATCCCGGGAGGGGTGCGGGGGGGTGCAAACAATCACAACGGGCGGTTTTGTGTATGAAAGACGCTGCCGTTTGATTCTCTCAATTCTCTCAAAATGTCACTGATGGCAGTTTGCTTCATGGCTAAAAACCAGGTTACTTGAACGGAAGGTTTAACAGCCCGACTTCTGTGTGTATTCCGCCGCTGACGCTAAACAAACACGATGACCTGCTTTGTGCCGAGAACTCCGAGGGATGACTCATGCTCGTGTTCGCCGCTCAGTAGATTGCTAACCGCTCTGTGCGCTTTGCAAAAACTCCATTTACTCGAGTGCATATTTATTTCTAACTCCTCGTCACCTCTGCAGCTGTTTTCCAAGTGAAGTGGTTTTGATTCAAGCGTGATTCGTCACTACGTATGCTCCTGTATCGGCTCACAACCCTAGTACAGAGGTTATGCTGTATTTTGGATTCTATTCAGTTTGTCATTAATGTCCCATTCTGGCAAGGCCCAGTTTGGTATAGTTTCCTCAGTGCCTTTCAAAAATATTAATCAGATTGGTCCTATTTGCTTAAATGAAATGTTTTTCTTCTAGTTTTCACTGTATCCCAGTTCGAGTGGCTGCAAAAACACCCTCAAGGTATATCATTTTCAGGCTAGTCTGTCATCATGTCCATGAACCACGTAACGCACACATTCTCCCATTTAGAACACAACAATTTAGCCGCCGGCTTTCACAGCTTACACGCAGCTTATGGTCCTCGAGCTCGTTCCTGTTGTTTACCTCATCGTTCCGACTGTTTCCGGAGCACCTCAGTGGGATGAAAGGGGGGGGGGGGGGGGGGGGGGGGGGGGGGGGGGGGGGGGGGGGGGGGGGGGGGGGGGGGGGGGGGGATCTAAATCTATTTATTTTCTGTTAAATCTGTATCTGACAAAACTGACTGGATTCCAAGCTTGGACTCATTCGCACTAGTGAGAAAACACAATAGCACAGTGGGGGCGTGAGGGAGGATAAGGCTCCAACCAGTCGAGTCTATTGATTGGGGCGGGGGGGGGGGACTGTCTCCGTCCGTGCAGGTGTTTGTGTGTAATGCTGTGCCCATTCAAGGTTTGCATCTATTTATAGTGGAAAATAACTTCACCTAATGATGAGAAATTGGGGAAGAAAATCGACTTTGCTTCTCTTGATTTCGAAGGCAGAGGTGCAGTTGCTCTCCGGCGCATGGCGTGCAGAGTCGTTTTTGGCAAAGCACAGCATTTGGCTGCTTAAAGATGTGACAGAGAGGTGGTGGGGTCTGGGGGGGGGGGGGGGGGGGGGGGGGGGGGGGGGGGGGGTGACAAATACACAGATTGTTTGGCCCAGGGCCATGAGTGTTTTGCACAGACTTTTTTCCCCCCCGAAAAATGTTTTTTCTCTTTGGTTTTTTCATTTAGTCTCTAGAATTTTTTGGGTTCTTTGAAAAAAATGCGAGCACTACTGCATATATCTCAAGAAGTCTCTATACCTCGAGTGCTGGTGTTTTTGTTCTGTCTACAGGTTTACCCACCAATTTAATATTTCTGGGTCAACAATCTCAGACGTCTGTGTTGATTGTAACTGATGGGATGGCGCTCATTGCCAATGTACAATGCAAATATCAGCATTCTTATTCAAAGGAACAGTTTTGCCTTTTTTGTGTGATCGACACTGCCACGTTTTATTTTGTTTTTTCCCCCACGATGAGCATGGAGCTAACGTCAGCGTGAGATTAGCATCAAAATTGCTGATGGCTTCTGGTCTGTGTCAATATTAGCGTTCCCTCTCTAGTCCCTGCCAGTGTCATCTGCCGGATAAATGAAAGTGCACACGAGCCGGCGTAATAAGCATCTTACGGAGATGAGCCGGAGCTATTGATTAGGTATTGCGTGGTGTTTGCAGAAGCAATTACCTAACGACGTGGCAATTTTGAGATGAGGCAGCAGATTTTGAATGCTGTACGCCTGAATCTATGATTTTTTTCGATACGTTAAAATGGCAGGTTAAGCGTGACACGAGGACACTTAAAGGACATCCTGGTGTGCGCACAAAGCACCGTCAGCATTTGTCAATTTCTGCAGCAGCCTATACCGCAACCGTGTAATTTTGCTCAACATGCTATAATCTAAAATTAGTAAGTAGATTCAAGTATTGTATCACATTATTTCCTTCGTCGCCGACGAACGTTAGCGGCGAACAGATGAAAAATGTCACTTGTAGAAGAGTCACGTCTTTCCCGTCGTTCTTTTCTGACGACGGAGCAGCACTGCACTGTTACAGCCACAGTATCAGCAATGTGTGGCATACACTGGTGTGAGTGCAGGGGAATGGGGAGGGGTGGGGGGCGGGGGAATGAGAAAGGGCAGAATCGAGGGCAAGGGCGAGAAATGGATCGCGGTGGAGATCGAGAATGTCCCGGCTTCATTCCTCCGTCCACGGACAATCGTTCGACTCCGCTCTGGAACTCCAGCGTTCGTTGCGGTGCAAATGGGTGCCAGGAAATGAATCATTGGGCTCATTTCCCCGCGCGCCCTTACCCACCACTTTGCCTCTGCGCCAGTCCCAGATATATATGAAGTGCCTCTTATCATCATCAAATCAAAGAGCTTGAAGCCACCTCCTGCAATCTTTTAACTTCCCTCACACTTCTTCTGCCCTGCTGAATGGTAACCCCCCCCCCCCCCCCCCAGTGCGTCTGAATACACTCTGAAAACACCGCCACTGAAATCTACTTGTCTTGGCCCGGACATTATTATCACACCCGGGAAGGTCTGCGGTCGCTCATTCGAAGGACCGTGCTCGAATAGGACCTGTTTTAAAGACAGTTTAACATTCGAGTGTGTACTGCAACGTCTATTTCTGCGAGTGAGCCGATGTTCAGTTTCCAATTATTTGTCTGCAGGGTTAGTTATGTTGTGTGTGTGTGTGTGTGTGTGTGTGTGTGTGTGTGTTTGTGTGTTTGTTCTCTCGGCACCGGGGATTTTTGCTCCTTTGATGAAATGGCAGGTCCTGAAAGACACAGATGAAATTGGGGAAAGGAGCCCTTCTTGACTTCTTGTCTGTGTGGCACCATGTTGTCCTCTGGGTGGACGGCTGAAAATAAGGGTATTGTTCTCCTCTGCCAAATCTGGGTTTTGTTATCTGGGGCGACGGTCCGACGGGGGAGTGCCAGAGACTGGCTGTCTGTGAGATAAAATAGAGCTTTGGAGTGAAGGACTGTGGTAGTTTAATGCTGATTAGAAAGCCGCAGAAATAGTCTCCTGCTCTTTCAGAGTGTCTCCAATGTGTTTTCTCTGTCTCTCTGCTCCTGCCCCCCCCCCCCCCCCCCCCCCCCCCCCCCCCCCCCCCCCCCCCCCCCCCCCCCCCCCCCCCCCCCCCCCCCCCCCCCGCCCCCCCTCTCATTTTCTCTCTCTGCCCCTCTTGTCAGATTGTGTTCTCATGCAGTCCACAGCCTCGGCACAAATAGGAGCACCGGGGCCACACACACATGACTCGCTGCAGACTCTCAAGGTCGTCGAAATCCCCCCGAATCTCACATCTTCCTAATATGTTGTTGTGTTGTTCCCTGTGTATTCCGCTGCCACCACTACCGCAGAGAATTCGCAGCTGCATTTTGTAACATTATGATTCGTTGTGTGACCCAGACCAGATAATAAATAAAGACCTCGTCGTGTCAAAGAATGGGGGGGGGGGCATCACTTAATCATAAGTGATGGCATTTATAGAAATATATTAGAGGCAGTGATCTGAATGTGGATTGGTCTCCACTTAGAGATCAGCTGTCACTCAACTTGTTCTACATAAAAGCTGCTGCATACGTGATAGACTGGACATGAATTCTGACATGCTGAATGAACTTATTAGTAAATGTTGCATATTATATATGGATAAGTTACTATATTGATAAGTCAAATTATTTCATATGTTTTAGTTTTTTGTCCTGAGCTCAAATGCTCAAACTTGACAGAGCAATGGAGTGAAATTTAAAGTCTCACTGAGGTGGACTGACTGACTGACTGATTGCATTTTTAATCTTTTTTTCTGTTTTCTTCTTTTTTTCTGTTTTTTCTCTAAGAAAAAAAATCTAAATATGGAGAGGTTTTCGTTTGAATAGTCTGCATGTGTCTGATTCTTTCTGAATATTCCATATTGCTTCTAAATATTTAGAGATTAATATTTCTTCTAGGCTGTCAGAGCTCTTCAACCTCAATTACACCCTTTTGCAACCCCCCCCCCCCCCCCCCCCCCCCCCCCCCCCCCCCCCCCCCCCCCCCCCCCCCCCCCCCCCCCCCCCCCCCCCCCCCCCCCCCCCCCCCCCCCCCCCCCCCGCAAAAAAAAACAACTGACGGATTTAAAATCTCTGGACACAGGCTGCCACTCGCTGTCATTGGGCAGATCCCTACAGTTATAATGACAACTCCACCAGAGATTAATTATTTATTTTAAATGGTTCTCACCAACCCAGCTGACAGATGGTTGAAAGCGCTCACCTCGGTAGCTGCTCATTTTGGGAAAATCCAAAAAACTCATCCTTATTCATTAGTAGTGGGTTATTATTAGTACATTGAATGATATGATTTGGTGGTTTTGGAATAGGCGAGGGAGATGAGTGATTCCCTTTTGTTGCCAAAGTGTATCTACCTGGTGCGATTGATGATTTTATGGTTTTTCCAACGGCTGGCCAAGATTGTTGGTTTTTTTTTTACAGTTATTCAGTTGCTTGATTTATTGTGGTGGTGGGAAAGGAAGGTCGGCATTTGGGTCGGTTTAACATTGACTTTCTTGGGTTATTGTGGTTGTGCTTTCGGGTCAGTTTGAATAAATCCACAATCATATTAACATAACTCACAATACAATAACCGTCATGAAGATCACAAACTAAAAAAAAAAACTATGTTCTCAAAAGTTTGTGAACCTATATCCATCCCTGATAGCTCCATTACACTCCCAACCCCTCGAAAATGAGAAATGACATGACTTCCTCTCCGACAGCCCGAGTCCTGGAGACAAATCTATAAAACATCCTCTCTGTGACCGCTAAAACTATCCACAGAACCCACATCACCCAAGGTAAAATGTTTAAAATAGGATGGGCCGACACCAGACACCTTTTCACAATGCACTTTGGGAAGCGTAGACAATTATTTCCATGTCACTTGGACCTGCCAACCAGTGTCACTCCCTTTTGGACAGCAGTAAACTCTCCACTATCTTGAGCTTGTTGTCCCCATCACCCGGCTGAGAGGTATTATTGCACGAGTTGCCCGTCCAACTAAACACAGTAACGCTTCACTCAGAACTGTATTGCTAAGAAAATCTTTCAAAACTAGAAATGGGATCAAATAAAATCCAGTCTATCACTCCCTGGATTGCAGAACACATTTCAATAATATAAAGAGAATAGCACGTTAGAGAAAGAACAATACATCCATCTCTAATGAAACCTGTCAATCAAAGTTTGGGGTTTGTGCGTGTGTGTGTGTGTGTGTATGTGTGTGTGTGTGTGTGTGTGTGTGTGTGTGTGCGCGCGCCTATAGTATACTGAGGAGGTGATATAAATGACTGGCAGATAAGGAAAAAAAAGTTTAAGTACAGAAAAGACCGCACAAAGAACTAGCTCCCTCCTTGATGGTGGGGGGGCAGTTCAAGGTCCTGTCTCGTGGTGGTCAGCATCCTCCCACTACTACCTCTGAACCACTGTATTAAAAAAAAAAAAGAAGATGTAAGTATTTATTCATCTATTATGCACTGCAAATTAATTTTCTTGAACTATCTCCATAACAAAAATGAAAACAACCACTATCTCACCAACAGTGATGTGCACCTTGTCCACTCCACCGGACTTATGCCCCGGTTACAATACATTGTTCTGGCTAACAACAAAGAACTGTCATGCACCACATCAATTCGTCCCTTATTCTTATGCCACCGTCTTTGTTCAATGTAATACTTGTCCCACTGTTTTGTGTTGTGCAAGTTTGTCTTCACCAATGTGAACAGAAATATAAAACAATATTGAGTACTATTCCTCAAAACAAAGGGGTATCCAATTTAATATAATGGTAAAGGTTGATGCCCTTTCAGTTTCTTATCAGGCGTTTTTTCCTAGTTACTCACCTCACCTCGACTGAATCGAGGCATCGACGCGAACCCCAGTAATACAAATAGTTACGTGTTCATACACTAAAAACAGTCTTTTGTCGATTTTGGCGATCAGTCAGACACCGAACGCTTAATCGTGATCTTTTTCTTTTTATTTCCGACCAGACCTGAATCTCTCGCAGCCCGCGCAAAAAACTGACCGACAATTCCTTGTAAAGACATCAACTTCATTCATGAACTGTGTGATTTTTAAATGGGTGGTAAATGGGTTGAATCATTGTTTTTGGTCGCGAGCCAAACAATTCCTCTCTCCAGATTGTATTCACAGAAGAATGCAGTTGACTCTGCAGTATGTGTGTCCGTGTAAATCAACGCAGCCCTGTGTGCAGGGAAGTCCTTTGCCTGTGTGATGTGTGTGTTGGTGCATTAGGAGCTGATGTGCTCCAACCTCAGTTATTTACTTCTTCATTTGGTTTGTAAGTTCTGCAGCTGGAGGCAACTTGTGCCACGGAGGAACTCGGTCGGCAGGCGTGAGGGTCAGCAGAGTGTGCAGCGTCGCTTATCGGCGAGCAGGGCGAGAGAGAGAGACAGGCAGGCGGCTAGAGCAACAGACGGGCAGACAGTTACGCAACGAGGCCGACAGAGGAGGAGGAGACAGACAGGTGGGCAGATCCACAGGAGCGCAGACAGGTGAGGGGAAATGGTCGGCAGATCAGACAAGCAGAGCAGACACGTGGGGGACGCGGATGAATATTCAGACAGACAAGGGGTCGGACAAGGACGGGAGGGAGGGCAGGCCTATAGGCGGCTGGCGGGCACAAATGTGAAATGAGATGAGCTCACAGGCTGGAAGACAGGAAGAAGACGGCCGGAGGGGCGAACGACGGCGAGAAAAAACAGGAAGTTCCATGGATGAAGGAATTCGAAAGTGCACAGAGGTACGGATCAGCAGTCAAATAGAAAAAGCTAGATAGTTAGAAAGACAGATAGTACCGGGAAGAAACTGATAACCACTTTAATATATCATTACTCGGGAGGTTTCGTTCAAGGTTTCAGGTGAATTAATAATAAATACACTATTTTTTTAAAGGCCGAGATGAGAAAATAGCATTGGTTTACTTCAAGGGACTGTATGAAAATGTGTTGTGTCCTCCAGAGTATCATACATATTGGTTTAACAGATAAAATACGCTTGGTAATAATTCAAATAATATCTAAATGTATTGTGTCTCAGTGTAATCGACATATTGGAGACCGGGCACTTGTCGTTGTCTGCATATGACCAGAGAACTATTGGGGTTCTATATATTCAGAGTTCCAAATCTCAAAACTCACTGAATTTTCATTTTTATATTGCATAACAGCCTACACCGTCTTGTATCCGTTATTGTATATAGTATTTCTATTTTATCTTATTTATTTTAGATTTTCTTTTTCTATTCTTATTTTTTATTTTTGCTTGTGCTGCTACTCTCTCCTCTAAGGCAGATCTATATCTTATCCTATCTTGAGTTCCATAAGGACTAGACATACACAAAATCTAAACTTGGAGGAGAAAATATCACCAAAACTCAGTCATCCTCCTTTAAACAACATGAAAAGGACATTTCCCTCCAAAATAAATGACCAAAGAGTCCCTTCAAGGATACTTGAGGACACCAGGCTCCAAGTGACATCTTCCTTCAGCTAGGATTAAAATCAACACTCTGACTCTGAGGCATTTTCATCATATGTCTGGGAAATGATATCCCACCCCAACACAGAGCAAAAAAACATGGAAAAACAAACAAAGTAGAGTTGCGTTTCATGATTCTTTCAAAGATTCACTCTTACATTTCACCTTGAATCTTGCAATCAATGTAATTTTCTCTTTTTTCCCCCCCTCCTGTGTTTGTTTCATCTTCAGTAAAATCGCTTTCTCTTGTACCCTCGACTTTAAAGAGGCTGCCGCTGAAGCGGACCATCATCTCTCTTTCCACACACGCTCTCTTCGTTTACCTCTTCTCCTCTTTCTTCTTCTCCCCTACTAACAGCGCTCACTTCTCCACACAGCTTCCCCCCTCACTCACCATCTCCCCTCCTCTCATCGACCCCGCACATTCCCATCCCCTCCTCTTGGCTCTCCATCACTTCTGCTTCTCTCTCCCTCTTCTATTCCCGTCCCCTCTGGTCACCTCCACCTCCTCCTCCTCCTCCTTTTACTCCCCCCAGTCAAAATGTCTCTTCTCCGCCTCCCTCCCCTTTTCTTCCCGTCTCATACTTTGAGGTCACGTTGTCATCGGATCAATCGGGGCCATTGGTCTTTCCGATGTCCCTGTACCCCTCTCATTTTTCAGCCAGACCATTAGCCAATCATTAATCTTGATCAGACCATTAACCAATCATTAATCTGGGCCCGCTATTTAAACCCGAGGCTGCTGATTAGCTCAATGGTGACCCCTGACCTGTGGGGTAACCACAGCAACACGAAGCACACTGGTTAAACATTGGCTCATTCCGTCGGCGTTAATGCTTTAATTGAGCTTCCTCGGATATGATTAAATAAAACAATCTTATTAAGGGCAGGTGGTTGTGTATAGTAGCTGAACATATGCACCAGCATTATGAGCACATATAGCATGGCTGCTCTATGAAAGAATCCATTACAGTGATTTTTCCTTAGGGGGGGATGGGGTTCATGACTTGCCAAGTTTTACTTGCAAGGGTGATATTTTATTTCCATAAACCGGTGGCCAAACAATAAATCCAGCCAGCTATATGTAAAGTTGTTCCAGACGAATAACATCAAATTTGCTGCAACAAGTCCCCCATCTCATACGACACACACACACACACTATGCCGTATGTGTTTCAAGCGCTATACGACCAAATCCACAGTTTCCTAAATTAGTGTCCTCAGAGCATGATGGGGTTTTATTCGATCAACAAAGGCATGGTTGATGAGCTTGTAAGGGTTATGGTTATGGTTACATTGTCAGAGAATCAGTAAGATTACTTGACAGAAAATTAAAAAAAACAAAAAAACAATTTGCTTTGCAGGAAATTGTCCAACAAAAACATTTTCATCAGTGTCATGTCCACCTTAAGACTTTGCAGCTTCCTGCAAAAGAGCAGCCCTTGATTTGCCTCTTTTGACAATTGACATATAGAAATATGTAAATATATAGATATAGAATATCAATCTATCTATCTATCTCTTCCTCTATCTATCTACCTATCCATCCATCTATCCATCCATCCATCTATCCGTCTATCTATCCATCCATCCATCCATCTATCCGTCTATCCATCCATCTATCCATCTATCTATCTATCTATCTAACTGTGTGTGCAACCTCTCCCCCCTCTTCAGTGTTGAATGGGGGGGGCAACGTGAGGACGGGGGTTAAGTCACATTGGAACGTGCGCAGAGCACCGCGCTCTCGTGCCGGGGGTCTCTCGCCGGTACAAGTGTCAGTGCGGAGGGGTGACTTGAGCCAAGCGGCGTGCGCGCTCTGGAGAGCTTCTTTATACCCGGGTTGTTTTTCGAGGAGTGAATTTTTTTCCCCCCCTTTAATCGCGAATATACCGGCACGAGGTGATGTTGTCTTGGCTCCTGAGCTCTGGATGATAATGGGATCATTTTTTCCCTTCCGAGCCAACAGATGTTTCCAGTGGTGGATTTCCCTGTTTTGGAATGTGTTCGATGCGCATTCATTCCCCCCTGCACATCTCCTCCCCAGGGCTTTTCCTCCACACTCTACACACCTTCATGTTTGTGTGTTTTCTTCCCCTCCTGCCGCTGGAATATGTGCCAATGTCCCCCTTTCGATTCCGAAGACCTGTTCAGTGATCAGAGGCTTGAACGATGAACATCCTTTGAGATGAAAATCAGCACTTTTGGGGATCACCGTTTGCTTGTGCGCGGCTCGTGCCGGACCTCGCGCCTCGGCAGCCTGTTGTCCGCGTCCGCGGAGAAACGCACAAGTTTGCTGCGAGCCGGAGCCGAAGCCGGAGCCGGAGCCGGAGCTGGTCTGAGCGGCGCGCCAGGGCCACGCGTGGGGCGCCAGGAGGGGGACCGACGGAGCGGCCCCGGTGTTCGGCCGGTCTGTGGTTTGACGGGGCATTCGGCGCAGCTGTGGAGCGGGGACGATGAAGACGTTGGTGGTGATGATGATGATGATGATGATGATGAATGGCCCGACGGCGCGGGCGGGCACCGGGGTCTCGCCACCGTTATGTTTGCTCATGTGCGCGCTCGTCGTCCCCCCGCCGTGCGCCCACTCGCACCCGCAGCCGTGCCAAGTGCTGAAACGCATCGGCCACACGGTGCGGGTCGGGGCTCTGCACGTTCAGCCCCGCCTGCTCTCCGCCGCGGACCGGGACGCCGAGGGGGGCTCGACGGGCAGCGGGGAGCGGCGGGCAAAGTTGGAAAAGCAGCTGGAGACAAGTGCCAGCGCGCCGGGACACGCGAGCCTCAGGACCAGGGGCGCGATCAGCGCGCAGCGGGGCGCCAGCAGGAATAAGAACCAGGCACGACAGCGGGAGGAGAGCGCCCCGCGGGAGAACCGGGTGTTCGCGCCCCGGGACTCGGTCCTCCTCGCCGCGGAGGCGCTGAACCGCGCCGGATTGCTGCCCTACAATTTGTCCCTGGAGCTGGTCATGGCCGTGGGGTCGGGACTCGGCGAGCTGCCCGCCTTCTCCTTCTCCTCGCCGGGCAGCCCCGAGAACGAGGACCCGCTGTCCTTCCTGGAGAGCGTGTGTCACAGCGTGGTGGTGCAGGGGGTCTCCGCCGTGGTCGCCTTCCCGCGGCACCGGGACGACTTCGTCGAGTTGGAGTTCGTCTCGCTGGCGCTGCGCGTGCCCGTCGTCAGCGTCGTGCACAGGGGATTTACGCGCCGCAGCGAGGTAAGGAAAAACCAAAAGTTCCCCTCTGAGTTCAACTGTCGACCAGTGCCCTGCGAGGCGTGCGATGCAGCAAAACGTGGGCTGCGTCCAATGTACACGTGTGTGAACAGGGGGTCATGTCAATTCACACAATTCAGAGTTCGGGTCTTGTGGGAAAATGAGTTCAAGTGGATTCATGGGGCCCGATTCAGTGGCCCCACATCCCGGACACCTCCCTCTTGCCACAGGTCTCTTCCCCCTTGTCCTCCTCCTCCTGCTCCATTGTGCACTGGGCCTGCTTTCAAAAGGAAGGAGAGAGCAGTTTTGATCTTTGACTTTCCCTCTCTCCAAATGGAGCCCAAACGACCAAACCATTTGTGACGCGAGCTGGTGTGTTCTCGGAATTTCCACATGAAAGAGCTCGGGGAGGCCCCGTCCATGGAGCTGGAGTCTGGGCTGCTGTATGCACAGCGTGTCCCTATGCAGAGGAGGAGGCGGAGGAGGAGGAGAGTGGGGTTTTCTCCTCTTTTATGGATGAGGTTAAGTCAAAAATGTTGGTTTAAGGCTATGCATACCTATAGCGTCATATGCCCCGAGGTATGTTGCATATGCATAAACAAGTTCTCTGTTGATATTCAGGAGGCCACTCTCTGTATCCGTACAGCCAGAGCTCGGCATCTAGCTCAGCATCCTGTGTGGTGCAGTCAACTTGGATAGAGTTGCAGCTCATCTGGACTCCTGTCAACAAGGCAATGATCAACAGCTAATCTATAAATCCCTCCACTTATAAATTACCAGATGCATATCTCATTTTCCGTCTATCTAATCTAATTTAATGGCTCATCATCCCTGTGGTTGGCAGCAGCATCACTCCAAAATCGTTGTCTAACTTCCGTCCTTGCTCTTGGGTCTGTACAAGAAAAAAAAGAAAAAAAGATTCACGCTGACATTGATTTATTCAAATTCATACAAATAAAAGACATGAATGGACACCGATACGGTGTTGGTGGAAAGATTACGAGTCGATTTATGGCCTAAAGGAACCGCATCATCCATTGCATAAACAAAATCTAAGGTGTTTTCAGGCATCAAGAACCTATTTACTGCAGCTAAATATTTGAAATAGTAGACGCTACCTTCCATAACAACCCTTCTAACGATACCAAAGTGATATGAGACTTCCTGATCAGATTTAAGATTCAAGGTTAAGGAAAATGGGACAGTTTGGGCACGATTCAGGAACGATCCCATTATTGTTTAATGAAAATAGACGGGATGAGTCTGGTGAGTCTCTTGTGCCAACGGCACCAGTTGAGGATTATCGTTATCAGCAGGGCTGGGAGAGAGAGCGAGAGAGAAACCAAGTTTAAATATTAAACTGAATTCATCAGTGGGATGGTTCATCAATAATCATTCTGTGGAGAAGACACCCACTGGGTGTGTGTGTGTGTTTTATTTGTGCAAACAGGTAGAAACCTTTTCTCACTAGTGCAAGAAGACACACACAGACACACGCACACACACACACTGTGATTTAGTGTAACTCTACACTGTAAACCACTTTGATTAGGTGCCACTAACAGGGTAGTTATTGCATATCAATGAGTGCAGACCAACAGTGAGAGTCAGTGTGTGTTCGTGTTTGTGAATTTCCACACACAACCACACACAAGGGAGAGGCAAAGAGCATCGTTGTTTTTTTATTCAAGACTAGCACAAACACACACACACACACACACACACACACACACACAAGACAGACAGACAGACCAACACACATCCGAACCATTAGTTAGACTGAACTGAAGGGTTCTGGGACACTTGCCACCTAGTGAGCTAACGTGTGTGTGTGTGTGTGTGTGTGTGTGTGTGTTTGATATCTAATTTCCTGCTCTGTGCACAAGGAAGCTTTAAGGGCAGAGCAGGTGTCCAAAGTCCAAACTGCTTCTGAAAAGTGAAATAACAGGTACAGATGTCACGGACATGATACGACCGTAACAGATATAATCACGTTTATTGATGGATAGATGGTTGGACTAAACAGGCGGAAAAACATACAAATAGATTGTGCAGTGATCGTGTGTGACTCTTGGAGAAATTGCCTGACTCCGCTCTAACTCCCGTAATCGTTTTAAAAAAGTCTTGGAATGTCTCGAGAGATTCTCATTAGTGTTTATTGGCGACCGTCGGTGACCTTATTTCCTCCCGGCCAGTTTAAAGTTAAGGTTAAACAAAGTTCACGGTTAAAAATGACATATCATAATAAACCAGTGTGGGACTTTGGATAATATAATCTGGCCCACAGTTTCTTATGTAAGTATGAGAATAATGAGGCCGAATAGGAGGATATGAACCTATGGACCAAACGATAAGGTAAACCCAGAGTAAAGGGACTTGGGGATGGGTAGAGGGTTGGGGATGGAAGTGCGAGAAATGGCTGAGAGTTGAACATGTACTGTAAAAGACGAGGGGATTGCGGAACTCCGGGGGAAAGACCAGTTGTCTTTGAAATGAGGATCCAATTTTAAAGTGGAGATATATCCCATGCTGCCTTACAACACTGTAGCAAGTGGAAAATTAAGATACAGCCTCTTCACCAGCTGCTTGAAATATATAAATATATATATGTCGCTATTTTATCCAGTCCAATTATGCTATTTTGCATTATGATATATTCCAGATACTCACACACTACATAAAATGTAAAAACAGTGTGTGGAATATGTAGTTGTGCAATATAAATCGTATCTGGCATACGAAAACATTTCAGCAAAGCCTACCTAAAAAAACCCACACATATATACAGAATAATGAAATAACATTCATATTTTGGAAGCAGTGTGAGAAAGGTATGGATTCAAGCGGATATTAAGTTTTAATGCAGTAGCAGTGGTGTATTAGACCGCCTTACTTTGTACAGGAAGTGTAACAACAACATGTAAAACACGTCTCACAACTGGGTCACAAATTGTCAACGTCGACGGTCACGATCATCACTTTCATTCGTTCGCTATAATCACTGACGACCAAATAAGAAAGTCTGAAAAAAGTATTTACGTCACACTCACGTGACTGACACGAGACGCATGAGTTACTGACAGATACTTCTACCAACTTAACACAACCTATACCTTTGTATAGTTTTCAGTCATTGTTGGAGTGTACAGATTTAAAAAAACAAAACACACACTTGTGTACACAGGTAAATGTAATAACCCAAATATCACATCCAGGTAAATTAATTTGTAGATTAGGGGATTGGTGTAATTATTCCCTCAGCTTCTATCAAGTGATGATAGATGAATGATTGGGGGAGTTAGTGGAGTTTTTCTTGATCCTTCAGGAATTAGGTGAGCAGTGACATGGAGAGGCCATAAGGTTATCATGTTGTTAAATAACAATAATTACTGAATGGAGCCTACGAGAATAGAACAATAACCAAAGTCATCACTAGTTTATTTGATTTGTCCACTGTGGCTCGTGATTCTGCCAGTCCCAGCCGTTTTAACATCCAGCAAGGGTTGCAAATGTCCTTGCAGTGGAAATCACAGAAGGAAAGAAAAACAAGTTGCGGACGGAAGAATGATGACTGAAAAAGCACAGTGACAAACATACCACACGATTTTCCCGGTGCATCGAAGAAACCCCCCCCCCCCCCCCAGCAGATCTCTGTATTAACGCAAGAGAGCAGGCATCTGCACTTTCTAGCAATTTTTTTTTGGTCTGTTTATTTACACGATGAGTAAAGGCACGGTGTTCAGATTCATGGAGATCACGGTGCGGAAGTTCAGCCGCTGAGAATAAATCCGCTAATTTTCCCCGGGGATGAGAGGCGGTGAGGAGTGCGATGCCCGGTGGACTGTATCACCATTTCTCTTCCTGAAACGGCTCTCCTGAATCCGAAGTTAAGCGCGTCGTATTGCTTTTGCCGGTCCTTTTGTTTGCGACAATAATCAATCCGTATATACAAATATCCAGTAAGCAGGTGAATAGTGTATTTTTTTTCCTTATTTGCAATGCCTTCTGGGTAAAGTGAATAATGGGATAAATAGAATGAACCAATAGATTAATCTAATTGACTTCTAGTGCAAAGCTTGTTTAAAAGTTGTAAAGTCAATTAAACAGAGTTCAGGGCTGTTGAGGTGTGTAGCTTGGAGTAGTGTGTGTTTGTACGTGTGTGTGTGTGTGTGTGTGTGTGTGTGTGTGTGTGTACATGTGTGTGAGTGAGCGCGGCTGAGCGAGTGCATGACTGATTGATTAGCCGGGTGACTGGTACGTTTGCGGGGCCGGGTACAGTGTATATGCCAAAGGTACACTGAAGCAGAACTGGCAGCTCATGCAGCCAGGAATTAATTTTATCTGAAGCATTACAGGGATGAATGTCAGCTTTGAAACATATCTGCTCTGATCTTCGGGCTTACTGTAATTCTGTTGGTGCAGTGCACTGTACGTGCAGGGTACAGTGGATTTCCGCTGGATCGGATCCGATCCGATCACATCGGCACTGAAGGCGCTCAGTGGACCGATTTGGTGGTTTTGTCAAGTACAAACCTGTATTTTCACATTACTGTGGGCTATTTTCCACAAGACGTATACAGTCAAAGAGATTAGGATTAATGTCTAGCATTGCCTAAAGCTCATGGTTTCAGTTCACTTCAGTCTGGTTTAAAAAAAAAAAAATCTGTGCAATTTGAAAATAGGGTTGACCCTCATCTATCCTCCATCTTCGCATGGCTATAAGCTACATGTATTGATATTGATGGGCTAAATTTATTGACGCGATATAACAGTTTCTAGAACTGATGTTTTGCTAATGATGATAAGCGCTGGAGCTCAGTAAACCGGTACACCACCACTCCGTCCCCCCATGCCATCTTCCATCTCAATGTTTCACTGGACACATCGTCATATGCTGATCCAGTAGACCTATCCAAAACGTACATACTGATTCAGTTTCATCAAGAAAATACCAAAGTTGCGTGAAGAGTTCCTCAGAAATCCTCCTGGGAACTTTGATTTCTTCTACATACGACGAGGGGGCAACAGTGTGGTTTCCTTGAACGTGAATTTGTGTCATTGAGAGAACATTGTAAAAACATCATAATCACATTTCCCCTTTACGAAACTTTGGACCAAGGATGTAGTTTCTTTGGCAAATGCAAAAGAACCAAAACGTGACACATGTGCAAAACAGCTGAGCAACTGTTGTGTTATGAATCTCTCACTGGCCGTGTGTTCAACAATGTGCCAACATTTCAGGTTTGAAAGTCATTTGATGGACAAAAACTTCACATTATCACACATTTCCATGAGATGATTTTCAGAGTTTTCTGCAAAAACTACTCCCAGGAAATTTAGTTGAAAGGTCGAGCTATGGCCTAAGGAAGAACCTGTTAAGTTTGGGGGCAGATCCAGACATTTCTTTTCACTTTTCTTCGACATGGCGAGATAAGGTGTCAGCCTTGGCGGAGGTATGTGCTCTCTCTCCGAGCGTCCTTCCAGTTGGCTCCAGCTTGTTCTCCCGGGTTTGTTTCTTTCCGGCAACAAAGTTGTCGATGACACCAACCGAGGAGACATCTAGAGTTGGTCCCTTCTTGCAACTTGAGGATTAAATGAACCGCGACCAAACGGAACAGAGTGAGCTGATGGACCTTCTTCTTTTTGCTTTCATTGGACGTTGGTAAACTCTTTTTTTTTTGCGCATTATCGCCACCTACTGATCTGGAACATGTATATCAGCCTTGGTCTTTCTCTTCTCCCCTCCGTACTCTGATGTGCTCTCAGAATTGGGCACCATTTGATTTGACATGAAGCAGTTGTACCAAGGTAATTCCAACCCTACGCACTCGGTGCCGTGCTGTTCTCTTTGATCTGTCCAGCCCTCATGAATCCGCCGATGAAAATATGAATCGCAAATCACAGGTGTGAATTAAATCACTGTACGGCGAACTATTAAGTAAGAGTAACAAAAAAAAAGAGTCTTTTGAAACGGGACCCAGTTATGTCTCTTTAGGCTGAAGTTTTTTTTTTTTTAAAGTATACAAATGAAGTAGCAAATAAAAAAAGAGATGTACTGTACTTCTCATGATGTGAATAATAATATTCATGGGAGCAGGTAAGTGGAGGCTGAAATCCATTATATCCAGCAGACTGTGTTTGTACTCAAGGAAACAAATTGAATTCTGGGATATAAGTAAATATAATTGCCACTGTTGGGTTTATAATCTTCCTGTCGTTCTTTCTTTCCTTCCCTGTTTCTTCTCTCGTGTCCTTTCTCCGCTCTACTGCGTCCGTTCATCTCATTCCTGGTGCTCCATCTTCCTATTCTCATTCCTCCCTAACCCTCTCTCCTCTTCTTCACCATTGCACCCCACTGCCCCCTCCACCAACGTCCTTTCATCCCATCTTTATTTCGCCCCCTTCTTCCATCTCATTTCTCTCTCTTTCGCAATCTAACCGACCACTAATGTTTTATTTGTTCCATCTCTGCCCTCTTGAAATCCATCTGACCCCGGTTAACCTTTCACCTTCTCCATCACCACTTGTTTATCACTCCCTTTTACTTCCTCAATTTCCTGCTGTTTATTTGTTTAACTGTCGCTCCCCACATCCACCCAATTTCTCCGATCTCTTAAATCTCCATCTGCCTCTCACTTGTACACTCTTTCCCACCCTTTCCCGAATGATGTCACGTTGCTCTTTTTCTCTGTCTTCCACTTTCACTTCCTCCCAATTTATTTCCTCTCCCTTTGTGTAAAAACCTTTCACACTCACCTGCCCTTTTTTTTTTTATCTTCCGTCTCAATCATTGCCCTGTCGCTATCTCCTCGTAGAATCCCCTTCATTTCCAAATGGCGATGCGGACCGCGGAGGCCCCGCCGTCCCGTCTCCTCTACTCCCTGCTGATGATGAATGGCTGGTGGGATATCAGCGTTCTGCTCTGCCAGGAGTGGGACATTAGCCACTTCCTCTTACTCATCAAAAACAACACTCGCTTCCACCTGGGCACTCTTGTCAACCTGACAACTACCGCCTCGACCTCATCGCCGTCTTCATCTCCACTATCATCCTCTGGACTGGCATCTGGTGTCGCAACGGGGACCGAGGACGTGTCTTTATTGTCGTCTTTGCCCTATTTTGCCTCTGCTGCCTCAGCCGCTGCTTCTTCATCCACCTCCCCCTCGAAATCAGACCAGCAGCAGGCGCTCATGCGACAGCTGGAGGCCCTGCGGGAACCTTCATCCACGAAAGGGGTTGTGACATTCGGGTGCGATATCCGGGAGGTGCGCCGTCTGTGGACGCTGGCCACTCGGATGATGCTGCCGGAGTTTCACTGGGTCTTGGGGGACAGCCAGAATGTGGCCGAGCTGAGAACAGAGGGGTTGCCCCTGGGCCTTCTGGCACACGGGGTCATGGGGGGCCCTTCTCTGGATCACTACGTCCACGACTCGCTGGAGCTGGTGGCGCGGGCGGTGGGCAGTGCAGCCCAGGAGAACCCCAGCTTGGCACTCATTCCTGGGACCACTAACTGTATGGATGTACAAGAGAGCAACGGAAGCTCCGGGGAATACTTGGCAAGGTAGGGGGATCAAGTGAATGCTTAAGTGATTCTTACAACCCTAAATTCTGCCAAAATGAAAATGCGCTGGCCACGCAGATACATATTCGGCGTATTGCGGATATGAATATTGTGATTGTAATGTTTCCACACTAGCAAAGGAATGTTTCCGTGACATACCATTGTTAGTTGTCCACCAAACAATCTTTATTTTCCACTTCATCTGTCCATTCTTTGATTGTTTTACTCTGTAATCCCTTTCCTGTGTTAGAGTCTACCTCTCTCTTGCCGACACTTGGTCGCGGTCCAGCTGCAAAGTCAGACTGGACTCTGCCAAACACATAATTCATACACATCTGCATGAGCGTGTGCCTGCACGATGCACACGGCGCGTCCGAAAGGCACACTTACACACTGTGCGCTCGGTAACGGCAGCGGCGCGGTGAAATGCGGACGTGTGATGAATTGCATTTTTTGGAAGCAGCGTATTGCATTTAATCCGCAGCTGGCTGGGCCCGCTCCACTCTACATCGCTGAGATACGGGCAACGGAGAGCGTGTGTGATCACACACCACTGCATTACAATTAGAGTTTGACCTTCCCCCCCGGGATTCTCCTTCGGAACACCTGAATCAGCAGCACGGCCGTCCCGGGGAAGAGAGTCGTTAAAACAGGCAGAGCTTAGAGGAGCTCGAGGAGAAGCTCTCTGATTGCGTTTACACTTCTTTGGTTCATTTTAAGCTGCTTATGAAATGTTGATAAGTCCGCTGGTGTTTTACATATTACAGAACAAAAACAGGTGTCACGGGACCTTTTACCAGGTTCAGCAGGGAGACCTGTCATTGACCCTACGAAGGCGGAGCATTTACCGGAACAGGTTTAGATTTACATATTGGATATTGGATCTAATCCAAACTGGGGGATTAGGGTATGCCTGAATAAAGGATGGAGGGTAAAATATGATAGACTATAACCAGCTGCGGAAAAGGAAATCATGTGTTTGCACAGTACGTGACATGCAAATACAGAGAAAATCTGTTTTCTCCCAAGAAAAACTCTTTTTTTGTCATTCAATTTCTGTCAAACCATGGAACTGTTTGGACTCCCTGATCATATTTCTGATCCAGGGATTAATAAGGGCTCTTGACTTTTCTTTTTCCAATTCCCGCAGGTCTCTCTCTCCATGAATGAAATCAGTGTCCTGGTCATCATCTATTAGCATTAACTTTTGTTTACGAAAAATATATTTGCACGTGCAGTCTAACAATTCTATTGGTAGTAACTGTCCTTTTCTTTTTGAAATGATCTTTAATACGATTGTGGAGACAGGGTCCCTGACAGGGTCCCTAACACCACCGGCGGATGGTTGGAGCTTTGAACTTTCATTTTTAAGCTTCTTCGCAGCTAAACAATAGTTTTGTTGTGTCATTGTTTTTTATTCGTCAATGACTCTGCATCCTGACTATTATTTCCTTCCATGTATTACCAGGCATTCGTCAACAGGCAGAGTGCTAAACAGTCAGATTGTCTCATTCAGTCATAATATTCGGCGCAGTGACAGACGGATCCGGGGCTGTAAACAGCCCGAGGGAAAGTGAGATATATCGAGTTGAGGGTTTGGCAAAAGAGGTGGGAGTTGAACATCCTCGAGGAAAAAAAGCTGATATTTGCACATAAAAAGTTCCCGACAGTCAGACTAAATATATTTTATGAAGCAATTTCGACTTTCTGATTCATGCTCTAGGGAAGTCAGACATTGATATTATTCCATAATAATAAATATATAATATAATGCCATTTTCATCACTTCTGCCAAGGCGGGTTTTTTGACCTGTATCTCTTCTAGTTTATTTGTTTGTTAGTTTGCAGGATTACATCAAATGTGCTGATTGGCATCAAACCGGGTTGAGAGACGGGTCAGTGATGAACTAATGAAAGTTGGGTGAAGATCTGGTTAAAGGGGCGATCCGGGATTTTCATATCTCTTTCCTCATCTTTGACACTTCTGTCAATTTCTCAGGAAATAGTGTAAAAAAAGAATTACATATATTAACGGTATTGAAATCTATGAAGTCCGTGCAGATACTTGAAATACTAGACCATATTTAATCTTAAAATATCGCTCTTCATTTCTTCATTTCTTTGCGACCATTGAGTCCTTTTGCCATTTTGTAATGATTTTTTCAATTTTTTTTAAACAAAAACACAAGGGCAGGTAGTTTGGTTCATGGCATCACCCTCCAGCCATGTTGTGATGTGCTTTACAGGAGCACAGGAGGAATGCGGTCACAGGAGGAATGCGGTGTGTTTGTGGGAGTGTGCGCGAGGGGAGTTGAGCTCCATCGACTCCGAATTCTCCACCCGTTAGCAGCAAATTGCCATGGAAAAACCACTGGGCTAATTCAGACTCCGCAATTAGAAAATCCTCAATAAACCAAGCTCGAGGTCGGAGCCTGCGCGACTCCTGCTGAACTGAATGTTGTATTTGCAGATACAGAACGAACCAGGTTGTGGATTCAGAAATCCAGGTCTTGTTAATATAGTTCCACAGAGATTAAGCTGGTTGACGATAATGATGTACTTGTCCATTTCCTCTTTTCAGAGATTGCATATCGCTCAATTAGCATTTTTTCTTCTTCTAAAAATGATGAATTTAAATACTTTTTTAGAAGGATGAATTTGATGAACTCTGTGGCTTTTCTCAGTATTAAACATGCCGTCATTTCCGCTCATTTTAGTTTGCCGGACGACTGCGTTTGGTTTTTCGCGTTACAGCCCGGCAGTCGTGGGATCAGGTGTCCGGTGGATGAGCGGACCTGGAGGGGAAGCGCTGTCACCACAATAACGTTGAAGCCAGAAACCATGTGACAGATGAGCAGCGGAGGGGCTGTGGCAGTTCTCGAGCTGCACAATGAAACCCGCCGGGGGGAATTTATTGCACGATTATTATGGAGTTATGGTTGCAGCCGATTTTGCCGGCGAGGCAATCAACCAGTCACGAAGGGCAGGGGGCTGATGATGGATCGAGGTGTTTGTCATCTGACAACTGTATCGTCGGGGCATTATGGCAGGTGAGGGATTGTAGAAAAACAGCAGCCAGATGCAAAACTATAGTCTCAGCGTTACCAGGCAGGAAAGGAGCCGTATGTTGATTGTGAGATGGGATGAATCCAGACGCATCACACCTTGACATGTGTCAATCATCCCGTGGTGAGAACACTATTTTTGTTGATGCGGAACGAATCTGGTGCTGTTGTTGGTCTTTTGGTCTCTCTTTTGCTTTTCAGTCGGCAGCTTTTTCGCTTTTCACACCCAAACGCGTCGAGGTCAGCAGGTCTGCAATCCTCGTCTCAACTGTACAAAGGTCAGCGACAGGTGAAACGGCAGAAAACATGAATTTCGACAACATTTGGCCAGATCTCGGCCCAGACGTTTCAGCTCCAGGCTGTGTGATTAAAACGAGCCAGCAGGACATGAATTCCACTGTGACTGTGTGTGAATGTGTAATGACTGAGGGTTTTTTTCTTAATACAACCTAGGCCGGGGCGACGTCTACTGAATTGGCACCAGGATGATGTGTGCGGTGAAAGGTCGTGACGGAGGTTTACTGGAATCATTTGTAAATCTGCATGGGGCAGAGTGTAGCTGTCGTCGGTTAAAAATGTCACACGTACCGGTAGTGGTTCAGCGTACAGTATTTGCTCTCAATTAATTAACTTCCTGATCTGCTTTAATGAAACTCGTCCGCTGTCTGTTCGTTTGCTCTCTCTGTCTGTTCGTGTGGCGGGAAAAAAACCTGCAGGCAGACAAAAAAGTTTGGTCTGTTTGATAGATACTATTGTGATTAACGTCATTTTTAAATACGATTCTATTAAATTGGATTTATCTCATTACCATTCGGAAAAAAAAGATTTAAAAAAATCAAGATAATAGATTAGGGCTGAATTTTCATGACCATGTCTGTCAAAATGACGGATGAGGAAAAAAAGTCTAAGTATTATTCAGAACTCACTGGAGTCGTTGAACTCTCACATTGCATAGTGTCAGTGTGCGTGCATGTGTGTGTGTGTGTGTGTGTATTAATACAAGAGGGCAAATCTCTCAGTTGAAACTGCTCCCGGGACGGAAAGAGAGCTGATCAGCCAGTTGTGGCGTAATGTTTGGCCGGTGTTTAAAGGGGCCGTCCCCGACGGAATGGACAATTTTTTTTCGAAGGAAAAATAATGAGTCTCAAGAAATCTGTGCCAATTCTCACTGCTGTGGGAGAGTGTCACCGTCTCTCGCAGAGTTGTTCTGCACGTTTAGGGTATTCAGGGGTTGAATAACGCTGGCATGAATAAAACGTGGCGGGAAAATCTAATGTTGGTTCGGATGTAGTCAATGTTAAAAGAGGCCAGATGAGTAATTATTCTTAGTTTCACATGTGCGGTTAACCGCTGGCTATATTCCGCTTGGTTTGTTCTCCTCTCACTCTCCTCTTGCTCTCTCCATCAGTTTATCTCTCTAGCAAAGATCTGATGCCCTGCGGGTCAGGTACACATGCTAGTAGTTCACCAGAGTCTCCTCTCGCCCACAGCGTTCTGCTGTAGGCCCTCAGCACTCATCTCAGCCGTTTCATTGAAACATACAAAATAAGACGGCAGGGGCGGGATTGCCTCTCAGAGCCGGTCCTCGATAACGGACAGCGATAAGACAGAAGCAGGATTGTCATTCCTCGCCTGCGACCACTGAATTCGTCGAATAAAAACAGTCTTTTTTGGTATGTGTCTTTCCAGCTGGCGCGTTTTTAAAACGAGAACAATGGAAAGGTGTCGTGATATGCAGCCGACGGTGGTACCTACTTCACCGGCCCCCGATTGGTGGAAGACATGAAGATGAACGTTCAGATGCAAACGCCATAAATATACCTTATCCCCGTTTAATTCCGTGAAACACACGCGTGTAACAAGCAACATGGTGTGTGTCCGTCACAGCCCGCGTGAAGCCGGCGAGAGTGGGGGCCCGATGAGATCTGGCCGGCACACTGAGAAGCTGAGGGGTGAGGCGCCGGGGAAGGGCGACAAAAGATGTGATGGCAAAAGGCCGCAAGGGAAACAGCAGGGAGCAGAGAAAGACCGCGTGGAAAATAAAAAGAAAGAGAGATGTTCACATGAATACTGCATAAACCCTGCTGATACGCACACGCAGATAAACAACTGTGCCGTATTAACAGATAAGATACAGCCAGGGCGAATTTCAGCAGGCTCTCTATTTTTTTTCTATTCCCCCCCCCCCCCCCCCCCCCCCCTCCCACCAGAGACAGTCCTTCCTCGATAAAAATCATTTTAAAGTGACGCATGCCCAACCAATGCCAAATAAAGTCCCCCGAATGTGCCAGCCAGCTGAGATATGAATATGGAAGATGGCTTCATGAGACATGTTCCCTCCGCAGCTCATGGTCCCTGAGCCATTGGGAGCAAAAAGGCGTTCTGTTTGCTTCAGGGTAGGCGCCGGTTTGACAAGGAGAAACGCCTCTGGCACATACTTTAATGACGCTGCTAAAAATGCAGATGAATTTGGTTATTATTATAACCGACTCGACTCCAGCACACGCTCCTGTTGATGAGCTATGAACATTTTAAGCGGGATTCCCACCTCCTTCTTTATTTGGCTCGCTTTTCTATCCACCCGGAATACGGACTGTGGTTGTATCCTGCATTGTGTTCAAAATCTTTTTCTGTTTTTTTTTAGGTGATGCTCGAGGCAAAAGAAACATGAGGCAGATATGAAACTGAGTCGATGTTGCTGTCGGTGGGATTAACCCAGATGTTACGCTTCCGCCCTAAAATAATGTCACGAGCCCTCGTCACCGTTCCATTTCATAAAGGCAGAAATGAATCATGTTGAATTACATAAAAAAACAGTTTTTATTTGGAGCGGATACTCATCAGTATGCCGGTTTGTACCACTTTTTTTTTTTCAATCAAGTCTCTGCAAACCAATTTATTGTCATTCGCTAAAAGTTCAAAGTTTACACCTTATGGGACCAGTTGCTCAAAAATAGCCTGACCGACTTAAAAGTTTATTTTAAAGACAATTAGCTCAGCAGTATCTGACGTTGAATTTGGATTTTTAGGCTTTCACACACGTTGAAAAACGATTCATACCAAATGAAAATGACCTCGAGCAAACTGACTGATGCAGACTGTAGATAATCGGGAGAAATGGAACGCTCGCAATAATATTCTTCCTTTAAAATGCACTTCAAAACTCTCACTCTGAAATCTTCAGCGGTGGAGGAAGTATAAGGATCCTTTAATTTCAGTAAATCATCATCGCCGAACTGTGAAATTACGAATTAATATTAACTTAGTAATCATAAGGCAATCAATGCAGGGAATGTGAACAGTGATTATTAAGCAACTTTATATTACTAGATGCAGAACTATACCACAATTGACGAAAACGTAAAAACATTATATATTAACATGTGGTCTTTTTAGTTTTTTAACGTGACATTTCACTTTTAACACGCAGCACCCCCTTCTCTGTCAAAGTGTGTGTGTGTGCACAATGAGGAGAAAAACACACCACGGCAGGTAGTTTAATCTCTCCGAGCTCCCGTGAAGACACTGACCTTCACACTGACTAGTTGAGCTGCCAGGTCAATTTAAAGCCTGAAATAAGACGGAGGGGAGTAGACGAGCTGGTGAAGAGGGGGAACTTTTCCCAGTGAACAATGCCGACACGAAGGAAACATTTTTTTGGGGGGGGGGGGGGGGGGGAGAAAAGGTCACATCATTTACATCATTAGCTCATGAAGGCTTAGTGAACAGGTGGTTCATCTACCTGCACAGAACGGATGCATGTTTTCCCTCTTACATCCTAACGTATCCATTCCACCGGACAAGTGTGTGTGTGTGTGTGTGTGTGTGTGTGTGTGTGTGTGTGTTTGTGTGTGTTTGTGTGTGTGTGTCTGCTACCGGTATCTGACACTCTCAGACAGCCAGTAGCACGGCTCAGTGAGAGAGATGGCGTGATCACTGGAGTGTGGTCTGTCTTATCCTGTCAAACACACACACACACACACACACACACACACACACACACACACACACACAAACACACAACCCGAGAGCACCTTGATAAAACACTTCTCCATTAAACTGGGATTTTTTTTTTTAATAGAAACTAACCAAGGGAGTAAAACATGATTGTGTTTTTAAGTCTGTAAATACTGCAAAAATAACTTTCTGGAAAAGTTGATATTATTATTGGCAAATGAACAAAAGAAATCAAGGCAGCAGAAACTAGAACTTAATAAATATGAAGTATTATCCCTTGAAAGTATTATTAATCTTATAAAAAAAAATGACTGACGCGAGTACAGGTGGTCAGTGATTATTTTTGTCAACCACACTGTGAATTCAGCGACATCTTCATTCGAGTCTATCTTAGTGTGTTTTCTCCTTCAGTAGACGTCGACACACAAGGTCGCGCACAGGTCACAGTGGTCCACTGGTCGCCTCCGGCCCGGGACGTGTGCAGCTGCTCCGCTCCCATCAGCAGTAACCCCATTTCTTTTGTGTTTAGAAAAAAAAACACTCGGCTACTCCTCCAACCGAATAATTCTTGGATCGCAACCAACCCAGACCACAACCATTGATCTTTCTGTAGCCCCAATCAAGAAGGTGTAAAATCTTAGGGCTCAGTTAGAATGTATAGTTTCTTAAGCGAGGGCAACTGGTGGCATCTGTTTGCTACTCATCGTACAATGCATCAAAAATACGCGTCTCGCTGAGGATCAATATGTTATGGTTTAATATGGCAGTGGTCAAATGTATTTTTCTTTCCATAGAGAATAGTGGCTATACAAGAAGGATCAAATCCACTTTAGTTTCGAGTCCAGCAACTTTTGAACTAATAAAACTAAAAGTTAGAAAGTGATTTCAGATTTGGGTTCAGAGTGTAATACAATATATGTGTTTGGCAGCCAGGCAGGATGACACTCATTATTGACGAATAAGCATTACTACATTCGGCCACTAGTGGGCTACAGAGAGACAAACATAGTTCATTTTTCACTGGTACTATGAAATATTCCAACCAAGTGGCTGAATCAAACTTTACATCAAAAACTTCCTTTTTTTGTTTGTCACCATGTCAAGTCCGTCCGGGTGCTTGCAGATCTTAAACCCGATTTCAACTTTGGAAAGTTGACGGGTAGAAAGCAAAAGATAATTATGTTTTGATCTGTAATACATTTACAGAGACGTACCTGGAAATAATGAAACACCCCTGATGACTGAGATTATAGAAACAGACGAACTGACTAATGATTATCTTTTTTCACGACCTCCCTCAGATTTCTATCCAACACATCATTTGAGGGCCAGAGCGGCTTCGTGTCCAGGGACCCTCAGAGCCAGAACGTCCTCTCCGAGGCCCATCACTACGTCTGGTCCCTCCAGCTGGACCCCCTGGGCCAGCCGACCTGGACCCGCCTGGGACGCTGGCGCAGGGGGAGAGTTCTGATGGACCAGGGGGCCTGGCCGATCCACGCGGGCTCGGGGGGCGGCGGGGACTGGCGCCGATCGGCGCGGCTGCACTTGCGGGTGGTGACGCTGGTGGAGCACCCGTTTGTGTTCACCCGGGAGGTGGACGGCGACGGGCTGTGTCCCGCGGGCCAGCTGTGCCTCGACCCGCTCACCAACGAGTCGGCGGTCCTGGGAGGTTTTTTCCAGAACCTCGCAGGACCCAACGGATCCGTTCCCACGGACCTGAAGAAGTGCTGTTACGGATACTGCATTGACCTGTTGGAGAAGCTGGCAGAGGACATGGGCTTCACCTTCGACCTCTACATTGTCGGAGACGGGAAGTACGGGGGCTTCAAGAATGGCCGCTGGACAGGATTGGTGGGCGACCTGCTGAGCGGCGCCGCCCAGCTGGCGGTGGCTTCTTTCAGCATTAATTCCGCCAGGAGCCAAGTCATCGACTTCACCTCACCCTTCTTCTCCACCAGCCTGGGAATTCTGGTCAGTGCTGCTCCTCTCTCACCGTCGCACTTGTTTTTCTCCTCATTATAGACAGATTTTCTTTTCGTTCTCTCTCTCTCTCTCTCTCTCTCTCTTCTGCTTCTCTTCGGTCCATCCTTCTCTGCTCTCTGTCACCGACCACACTTCGAGTCTCTCCGCTTGGTTTGGTCGCGGTCGGTGTTAATACGTTTTTATCACTGCGACCGGTGAGTGTTGGGCTCGGTGAAGTGACCCAATTATTATAGCTCCCCTCACCAGTGGACAAGCACAGCGACGGTGGCAGTCACCCTCTGCTCTCCTGCTCCGAACACGCCGCGACACCGGGGAGCTGTTGGGCCTTATTTACGCTGGACTTCTCTTCGATTATCTTCTGTATGTTTTTTTGTTTTTCACTAATGAACGACAATGTCACAAAGAGCAACTTCCACCAGAACAGAGAGCAGTAAACTGTTGGGTTGTGAAGCACATTTTAGCCAATGAACACACTTCATTGATTTAAATGTTGATATATAATACAGGGTGATGTATTATCGCCCCCTATTGCTTGGTCCAAGAATATTTCTACCCATCACATCATGCTCCTGTTAAGACTCTAGATCCTGTTTCTGTTTGCGCATAATTATTTACTGGATTTATGAGCCACACAATTTAAAAGATAATACCATTTATAACAGATAGAAATAATCCCATCTCCTCCTGTTTTTGATTCTCGCTCCTAATCCTACTCCTATCTGTATGACTCCTCAGTCTATTTTCTAAATATAATGTGGAAAAGTATGAAAATGAAATGATGACACCTTTAAACATCTCATCGCCCCCCCCCCACCCCACCCCTGCCCAGGTTCGTACTCGCGACACAGCCGCGCCCTTCGGCGCCTTCATGTGGCCTCTCCACTGGTCCATGTGGCTCGGCATCTTCGTCTCCCTCCACGTCACCGCCGTCTTCCTCACCCTGTACGAGTGGCACAGCCCGTTCGGCATGACGCCGCGCGGACGCAACCGCCACCGGGTGTTCTCCTTCTCGTCGGCGCTCAACGTGTGCTACGCCATCCTCTTCGGGAGGACGGTGGCCATCAAGACGCCAAAGTGCTGGACAGGCCGCCTGCTGATGAACCTGTGGGCCATCTTCTGTCTGTTCTGCCTGTCCACGTACACCGCCAACCTGGCCGCGGTCATGGTCGGGGAGAAGACCCACGAACAGCTTTCAGGGATACACGACCCAAAGGTACAACAAGTCAGAAAAGGATCGCGACTCAACAGCATTTGAATCAGAAACTCGTGACACGTTGGGTCGAATCTGACAGTTCTGATAGAGGAGATTCTTCTGCGAGTTTTGAAACTCGCCGACAGTGCCTGAAGATGTTTTGCTTCATTAATTCTCGATTATAACATATATATATATATATATATATATATATATATATATATATATATATATATATATATAATTCAGATTGAAACGGATCAAAACATTTTCATCTCTTTTCACACCGTCTGTCATGGCCGACTTCATGATGATTAGAAAAGGCTGTTGGGGAATTTCTCTTTGAAAGCGTCCTTGAGGTGACGCTCGGTGAAACTGCAAAACCACACGTTCAGGTATCTAATCCAAATTTTTGGAAAAGCCACTCTGCAGTCTTTTGGTCATCCTTTAATCAAACCACCTTTTTAAGGACAAGCGGGGTGAGGTCATTAATTCTAATTTCTGCCAACCTCTCCGAATCAAAACAGCGCAGGAATAGTGAGAGAAGGAAAAGAAAGGAGTGTGAAGTCTCTTAAGGACATTCGGTCTACATTTTACTATTTTAATATCGACTTCAAAAACGAGAACCTTACCGAAATGGAAAATCATTAAAGCTTCAGTGTGTAATATTTAGAAGAACTCACTCACAGAAATTAAAAATATATATTGTCCATATGTGCTCATATATGAATATGAATAATCACCTGCAACAAAGGGCAGATGTTTTTTCGTCAACTCTGAATGAGTTAAATATAGCTGCATGAGGGGGTGAACCCGACCTCCGCGTAAATCGCCACGTTTGCCACGACGTGTTGAAATACGGTTGCCGGAAACAGGAAATGGAATCAGCGGTGCGCCGCCGTAACGTGTCCCCTGTCGGTGGCTCAGTTGGTTGCGGTTTGCAACTGTACCACCAGATGCCGCCAGAACATTTAAAAAAAAATTACACACTGGGGCTTTAATGATCAACAGGAATGCTTATTCATTCTTCTTTAGGAGAAAACACCTCGGTTCCTTTCTTCCTTTCCTCTTCCCTGCAGCTGCACCATCCCTCTCAGGGGTTCCGATTCGCCACCGTCAGAGAAAGCAGCGCGGAGGACTACGTCAAGAAAAGCTTCCCCGAGATGCACGAGTACATGAGAAGATACAACGTCCCGGCGACGCCAGACGGCATACACAACCTCAAGTAAGATGGCTGTCCTCACGCATATAGCTTCCGGTGCCCAAATGGTACTTTTCACCGAACACGCTTCCACTGTCATCCGTCCATTTCAAACTGACACCGTTGTCCCCCGTTAATTACCCGGACTGAGGTGGTAATTTGTCCCGCCGCCGTTTTATAACGAGGCAAAAACATCTCTTTGACAGTTCTCATGGTAACATGAAAGATCTCTCAAAGTGGTGTCTTGCTCCGTCGCCTCATTGTAGAGCTGTGCGCGCGGCGCATCGATTTGCTCAGCCCCCCCGGGCGGCTGCCTGCCACAGATAGAATCAAAGTCCGTGGGAATCACTGCAACGGTTATCTCTCGCTGTCACCATTCCCTTAAAAATCAACCTCTTTCTGCTCGCACAAAGAAAGAAAAAGAAAAACCATTGCATCTCTTAGACCCCCACCCCCCCCCCCCTCCACAAGTTGCTTGTAAAGTCAACATTTGAAAACATATTCTATAAGAAAACTGTTTTGCTCGCCCTGCTGCTGTCTTTCCCCACCGCCTGTTCATAATTCAGAGCTCATCCTCCTCCTTTACGCCGCCATCGCTGTCATCCTAAGCCGCTTCAACATTCAACCGGCACCCCCCCCCTCCCCCCCGCGGAGCAAAGCGAGAACACTGTGCGAGCAGGCAGCCGGAATGCCCGGCTGTAGGACTCAATGTGAATGGATCAAACGAGATGCTTTTGTTCCCGAGCTTGTAAACGGCTGATTAGAGGTTCGAAGGGGAAAGTGTCGCCTTTAGAAAATGTACCACGAGGGAGAAACGAGACATCAGACGCAATGCAACTTTGAATACTCGTGCGCTTTTCCTCATCGTTCGCGTCACATCGTTACGGCTCCATTGTGCACCGCAAATAACTGGGTTTCAGATCAAGAAAAACAAATCCTGCAGCATTGATCTTGTGAAACTTTTCTTTTCCTACAGTTGTGTCCACAAAATGGGACAAAACTTTGGACCAGAAGCGTTTCGATTTTCTTTTTTTTCCCTACTTTGGCTCTAACCACAGGAGCAGCCGCCCGTCTGCTGAATAATTAGAGCATTTGGAGAAAGAGCGCCGACAGGAGCGTTATCATCCATCGGACATCTCTCTTGTACCGCTTTGGCTTTCTTATGAAAGTGGAAGCGGGAGATATCGGAAGCGCCTGCTCTTACATCCCCGGCAGAGTCTCACAGACTCACAGCTCAGCCTCGGAATACAAAGGGGAAATTTATCACGGAGGGCTTTATTAAACCTGGGTGCGTACGGGGTGCGTACGGGGGGGCTCACTTCGCGGCGAAGACTTTTCCCCCTGATCAATTCCAAAAAGATTCAAGAGTAAAGCTGCGTCTGGCGTCGCCTCATTTAAAATGAAGCCGCACCGAAGAATTGTGACCCTGCCATCGTCAGGGAGGCAAATTTCAATCCGTGCAACTGGGATGCTAAGGCATAAATCCGCTCCTTTTACAAGCATAACCGCAGGAAGATGATGGAGAAAGATAGGCAAAAATCATTGTTTTGCTCGTGTTGATTCTTGAATTGGTCAAGAATCATACTCAATCATACTCGTACTTTGGCTGAAAGATGGAGGGACACGAGGATTTTACTCCTTTAGTTTGGCGAAAACTGGCGGACAGACAGGAATTGGAAGGATATATGCAGTTTGACGTAAGCAGTACAAAAACTGTTTTGAAATCACGGACGGGACCAGACTTGGAAAAATTAAGCTCACAAAAAGCCCAAAATTGACAAGTGGAAAGAATTTCGTCGAGTCATTTACATGTAATTGTCAGTGATTGCCGTAAATTGCGTCTCTGAACGGTTCTTTACGATCGCCCGAAGCAAAACAATTCATCAGTGTCTTTTTCAGTGCTTTTCAGGTTTGTTTCTTCTTTTTAAATAATAGTAAGTGTTGACGAAGTGAAAGCAGGGCAGACAAACAGACAGGAGTCATGTGAGGACAAAAGCCCCTGGAAAGGAAGATTCAGAGTAGCGGCCGAGGACAAGGAAGACAGTCAGTAAAGGTTGACTGAAGTTTATATCTTGGGGGATGTTGAAGGTACATTTTTCATCATGTGAATTTCATGTGACTTTCGAAAGTGTGCTCGTTTTCTTTTTCCCTGGCTCATTCCTAGGACATGAGATTTGTTGTTCGCGCCGTGGTTAATTTTGTCGCCGTAATGAATCGTGTGACATCCATCATCCGCCTGCGACATCCGGTCAGATCTTCATTAAACTCGCGTCGTCATTCAGGTCAAGATAAGATAAGATAAGATGAGATGAGATTTGATACGCCTTTATTCGTCACACAGTGGGGAAATTTGGTTGTTGCAGCAGCACAGTGGAAGGAATATAGGAGAAATAGCAGAATAGAAAGAAATTTACAGGAATATTTTTTTTTCGTGTGTACAAAATATAACAAAATGTAAAAAATATAAATAATATGTACAGCGCAGTAGCAATAGTTGCACATGGGGAATAAATATAGATATTGCACAGTTGGTTATTGCACCGTTAGTGGTTTCCCAGTCAATGACTCGATTTCCGCAGGACAGTTGTCTGAAAATATTAAAGGGTATATTTGATTATGACTGATGCATTCCACAGTGTTCAGAGAGTTTGCCAGTAGCTGACGCGACAGTTTGTTTTCATCGAGGGCGCACCAAGCAGGGTGTGACCTCGTCTTTTCCCCTACTCGCGCTGCACTCAGATCACGTGTGTGTTCGCAGGGCCGACCCTCAGAAGCTGGACGCATTCATCATGGACAAAGCTCTGCTGGACTATGAGGTCTCCATAGACGCAGACTGCAAGACGGTGACGGTTGGAAAACCCTTCGCAATTGAAGGTGACGCATGAAAGCCTCTCATTCATGGCGACTTATGTGCTCATTAAAATCATATCTCATTTCTATCCTGGTGTCTGGTAACTGTTGGTAAAGAAAATGTTTGAATAGAATTAGTCATTTTCTCAGGCGAGGGGGGAAAACTACTGTTTGATTTTCTAAAGCGTGAGCGTTCTTTTCAGGACAGCCTCAGCGTTAACGAGACCAATCGCTCAACAGTTTCCAGTCTCGGTTAAATCTTGTGCCTCTCAAAAGCTTTCTTCTCTCTACTGTTAATCTCTGGTCCATTTAGCAGGCCTCTTCTCTCCTCCCTGCCAAAATAGCCCCCGTGGTGGTTTCTTCCATTACGGGCCACCGCTGTCCAAGCTTCCAGCGCCGTCGTTAATTACTTAATGCACCTCTTAAGCGTCCGGGATGCAATCCGAATCGATCAGTGTTCCGCCTCCCACCGAGGCGAGTTACTCCCCTAATTGGCCACCGCCGAATTTGAGGGACACCGACGTTATTTTTCGAAGTAGCTGCTTTTGGCAACAACAACAACAAAAAATTGCAATAAACCAGCGGCAGAACATGAAAATGATTTTGTTTGTAACAACTGCCAAAGAGTAGGGCTGGGCGATGTGGCTGAAAACTGTATCACGATATGAGTGTTTCCAATCGGTCGATATCGATAATTATTGATCATTTTTATGACCTAACAAACACAAACACCAGCCAACAGATGGCTGGTGATACTGTTGCATGATTGGCTATCAGGCGTGTCTCTCCATACGTTGCTAGGTACCAGAGGACGAGTGCCGGCGTATCTAGCGGCCGGCGTAGCCGAACTCTTTGCTCCGGTTTCTTCCAACGAGGAAAAAAAAATGATCGAAAACTTTCTATCCATCGCATTTTCTATTGATGTTGATTACGTGTCTATCGCGATACATATCCTTATCGTGTTATCGCCCGGCCCTACCGAAGAGTTTGAACTTTTTTTCCTTTTGAATGTATGTGTCCCTCTGGTAAGGCTACGGCATCGGCCTCCCGCAGAACTCTCCGCTCACCTCCAACATCTCGGAGCTCGTGAGTCAGTACAAGTCGGACGGCTTCATGGACACGCTGCACGACAAATGGTACAAGGTCGTGCCCTGCGGGAAGCGCAGCTTCGCCGTGACGGAGGTAAGACCGGCACCACCTGCCGCGCGCCGCGCCCGTTGATGAAGAAACCTTGGAAGATGGTGACTTTTGAGGGGTTTTTTCATCACCGGCCCTGGATGTGGTTCGCATATATCAAACAGGAGCTTTGCCACCAATTTCCAATATTTCATATTTGTATAGAAGTCGTCGCTCTCATGTCCTATCTGCTGCTGTGATGGAGGTTTATTGGACAAAGCCCTTCAAAACACCAAGGACTCATCATTTTTCCGGCTCTATACTCTCAGAATACAACAACCCCCCCCCCCCGGCCCCTCCAGCTGCTAACCAAGCTGCGTCCCCAAATTACTTCAGGCCTGAGCACTCCAGCCCCCCCGCCCCCCCGGTCCACAATGTACTGCTATTACAAAGCACTTAGCTCTCTTAGCAGCCTGGTCATCTCTCCACCCAGCTGTGACTTTGAAATCCCCCCAAAGTGTCTCCCGGCTCAGCCCGGACTGCACCCTCTCTACCCATTTTTCGAGCGTGCGTTGAAGAGTAACTTCTCGCGCCGCCTCTGGCCCACATTCTTGCTGCAGTCTTGCTGCAGTTGTACTTTACTCTCTCTCTCTCTATTATTTATTTGCTGGGGTGACGGGCAATATAACCCCCATCTAATCAAGAGCCGCCCGTGGCGTGTGCCTTGGAATGACAGCATCGCCTAAGTAGCCCGGCGCGTGAATGTAAATCACCAACTTACGAGTCTCGTAAGAGAAGCAGAAGATGTACGTCGCGGTGGCCTTTTTCCCAATTGTGTATCAGCCAGACGTGCCCGCTCACAGTCGCAGACGTTTGAATTGCCCCGGGGTACATTTCACTTCGCAGCATTGTGCCTTATTTTCATTTGTATTTTTATTCTTAAAGCAGCTCGCCCGCTATTTTTCGCTCTTTTCTGTGTGGTTAGTTTTTACATTATGACCACGCGGTCGGCTATCACAAAAATTAAAGTCATGTCACCGGCTTCCTTGTCACCGAGACGGTCCATCACAGGTGGAAAGTTTCGGCGCGGTTACAAGGCGCTGTCAAAATCAACACTGGTCGACATCAGCGGGAAATTCATGTGATAAAAGCAGTGTATGAATTACTGACACGGCTGGCTCGGTTTAGTCCTGCTCAGCATTTTTTTTTTTTTTTTTAGCAATCTTTTATTCCGATGAATGACTTTAACACCAGCAGCAGCAGCAGCAGCAAGCCGGGGATCCCGAAAAGATGAAAATAAAAAAAAAATATATAAAAGAAACTGATGGATTGGTTTCAGCCAGGCCGCCAAAAAACTCTGCTGGCGTTCAGCCAGCTCTCTGTCACCCCGCAGAAGATGATCCCATTTGAGGCAATAAAATCAATACCAATGAATGACATATTATTCAATTAGCTGACATCAAGAGGGCCAAACTTAACATCGCGGAGAAATACACAGCGATCAAAGGAATGCAGATTGTGAGAGTCGCGTGCTCTATTCAAGTTATCTTTTTCCGCGGTGGATCTTCTGCAATTAACCAGTTGGAAAGTGATGGAAAAACATGAAGGCGTTGTGAATGATAAGATCACTGTGGAAAATGTGAGTGTTGCACAGAAAAGAGATGGGGCCAAAAGTATGTGCTTAAATAACTTTGTAAAAGAAACGGCATCTGTGTGGCGAAAATTGGGGCGGGGCTAATACACACTTGCGTTCCGTGGATTATATTGGAATGGTGTCCCGTATGTTCAAGTAAGAAGCAGTTTCTCCTTACTGTCGAAGGGATTCAAAAAAAACCCCTGTGGTTTTATAATGTATTCACCGGCAGTCAAGAGGCTGCCACTGTCTGCACTGCCCCCGACGTCGCAGGAATCATCAGCCAACACTCTGCAAAATGTCGTTACGCCGCAGCTCGCCAAGTCACAATACTGCAGTGATGAATTGAATCCATCATGTGTTCCATTCCAACACGACTTTATAATGCAATCGTTGCCGCCGCCGCCGCCGCTGTATCACAAGCTGCTGTGCCAAAAGAGTCTCACGACGACGCGCATCTGCAGCAAGAGCAACAAGTGCTCGGTCGGGAAAAGTGTGACGTTGCATTTGTGGGTGGCCTCACCCGCAGACTGATTCTGTGAGATTTATATAAGTTTCATATCAGAGTGAGACGGCGTGAGCGGGTGTCATTGTTCTATCGCACTTACATCAGCTTCAACATCATTACGGCAGCTTTGGGCAGAATATTGTGTCTATTTCTGCTTTAACATGGAACTCGTTACATGTCCAAGACTCACACAGAGAATCACACCTTATTTTAGATTTCACCTTTCTATTTAAAAAAAGTTGCCCATTTCCTTTTCAAAGACAACACGTGTGATATTGTACTGTGCACATTCATCGCCGTTTCGTTTTTAAACTCCATCAGTGAGGTTTTTGGTGCTAATTATTTCATTTGGACACAATTATCACTTTTCCAGTCTCAAGTCTCATCAAATCTTCTCCGTGAAGACTTTACAGCTGCAATAATTGCGGTGTTGAGCAATGGAAACACCCCCCCCCCCCCAAAGAAAAAACATGATGCATTACATTGTTCAGTGCAGCATTTTTTTGCCTGATGCAAGTTTTTAACAATTGCAGCCAGTGACTCCCAGGTGGTCGGCTAAACTTATTGTAATAGAGTTCCGACTGTGGTGAATACATTGTTGGGTTCACAACATTAGCAAAAATATTAATCATAATGAAATTACACTAGTTTTATCATTAAAGAGTTGGCCGGAGAAGCAATTTTGCACCCAGCAACCAACCACAAACTACTGCTGCACTCACTTCTGAAAAACATCTGCTTGAATATGATAACGCAGCGTGAGCATGCAGTCACAGTATTGTGCTCAATTACTTTTTTATTATTACATTACAAACACAAAACCCAGCATTAGATTTCCATACATTCCAGTGTCATTTCCATAGTTGATCCATTGAACTGAAACTGCTGCACCTTGTGCCAAAAGACGCGTATGAATATATGCTGTCATATACACACTACATAGTAACATTCATGATTAAGGGTTTGAACAATAATTAAAACATACATGTTTACATTACGATACAAGTATTATTTTGTTTTGTCTGGTTATTATTATTGTACTTCCCGTATAGAATTTTCCAGACAACTACTATGTGCCTCCCTGAGCTCTTATTCTGTACATCTCCGATCTTCCTCTGTCTCTCTCCAGACACTGCAGATGGGCATCAAGCATTTCTCCGGTCTGTTTGTGATGCTGTGCGTGGGCGTGGCCGTATCGCTGCTGACCACCGTAGCAGAGCACATTGTGTACAAGCTGGTGATCCCCAGGGTCAAGGAGCCACGCTTCAAATACTGGCTGCACACGAGCCAGGTAACACACACACACACACACAGACACACACACAGACACACACACACACACACACACACACACACACACACACACACACACACACACACACACACACACACACACACACACACACACACACACACACACACACACACGCAAGGCTACATTGCATCTGGAAGATGCATACTTAGTCATAAGAACATTAAAGTGATGCATTGCAACTAACAGTGCACATTTCATTATTAAAGTACACAAGTATAGCAGCATCTTGTACAAGCGACACCCTACTTATATGAACAACGCACATACACAAATCATTTACACTAAGCACTGACAGCTATGTGTAATCTCTGCTTTGCCTTCCAGAGATTACACCGGGCGCTCAACTCGGTCTTCACTGAAGACAAACTACCGACTGTTACCAAGCCCGAGAAGAGGTACTGTCCCCCGTCATCGAGAAGCTGCGCTCAGTTCAGTTTTAGTTTTCGATGCGATGAAGCCAGCAGACGAGAACTTGCGATGCATGGATTACTAACTGTGAGTGAGTCGTTCCGTGGGAGTTCCATCTGAGGCGATTGAACCGAGGGTCGACCGCTGTGGGGCCGGTCGGGAAAACCATTTGTGGGGGCTTTCAGAGCTCGCGGTGGGAATAACCTGCGAACTCCATTTACTTGGTCATTTAATTATCAGCTGGTTATACAGTTAGATTTGGCAGACACGGCGCTGCTGTTTGCCCTCAATGAATCGAAGAGGCGGTGTGGATTCTGCTGAGGGAGCTAATCCCCCAAAACAAAATGACCACTGACTACTTAATAAGCAGAAGAAAAAGAAAAGGAAAGAGCCACCGCGATCTGCCGTCCTGAATATGCAACAGGCACGTTCCTGTTTCCCCTGAAAGCTGCCGATGCCCCGTCTTGTCTGAGGTGTAACTCAATATTATTGATAACTCTCAGGTGAACGTATGGCAGGATACTAATAGTGTCTCGACGCAGGGGAAATAGCCTTCAGCTGTTACCAGTTTAAGTGAAGCATGTCAACCGCGGTGTTCGTCTAATGATCTGCCGAATTGCATGCATGGCACAAGGGATACGAGCGGCTCATCCAACATGAGCCCCGGCCACGCGGCGTAGGGTCAGTGAGTTGACGCGGCGGCCGAGGCTGTGACAAGTCGGACGGCAACACTGGAAATCAGCTCAGCCGCGACTGCGCGGCAGAAATTCACGCTCGTAGGGTGAAATTGAACCGGAAACCACTGCGAGGCCAAAGCGAGAAGGTGGCCCACCGCAATGCGGCCTGTAGCTGGCTTAGTGGCTTAGTGACGCCGCCAAGGAAACGCAGCCTGCACTGAGCTCCAACCTGTGCCGTTTTCCCTGGCAGCGAATGAAAGCACAGGCAGCACAGCAGCGGACACATAGCTTACTCCGAGGCATCGGAATCCGGCGATGGCCCCCCTGGCAAACACCGGAAGCCGTTTGCATTCTGTCCGGCGCTGGAACATGGACTGCAAATAATGACGGACGGCGTGACATCGTCTCAAGAGTGAAGCCATAAACATCTCAATAGCCCGCCGGGTGGCTGGCGGCCGCACAGGTCATGAACCCTGCCTCCTCCGTGTCAGCAGACGGGACGGGAAGTACACATCAGAAAACGTCTTGATTTTACAAAATCTAAGTGTTCGTTTTTCTGATTAGTTTGAAACGTCACGATTGACAGCTGAGACTGACTTGCGATAGGTCGAGCGCGTGTATCGGCGGGACCTGGATACCACGCTTTGACTCTACGATCACCAGTCCGCTGAGCAGTGCAACGAGATGCAATCGCCGTCTTTATATTCAATCATTGGGCTAAAACCTTGAAGACGAGGCAGATTGATGATACTGACCACCGGCAGAGGAACAGCCGGAGACGCACGACGTGAAACCCGATCATTTTATCCCAAATGTGTAGTTCAGACGGTGTCGTGTGAGCTGCCGCGGGTTGTAATGTCCGAGATAAAGACCTAAATAAATATGACTGGATGTTACTGATTACACGCGTGGATTTGAATCAGCCAATCATTGTAAAGCATGATACAAACGAGCGAGACAATCAGACCGCTATGCTTTCATTCAGAATTTACACATGTTGTGCGGAATTATAGCTTATTATTATGAATCGCACGTGAGCCCATACAGTGTGTTAACCGGTGACCTCACTGCAACTGTACTGAAGCATTCCCAGCAGGCCATTGGCCAGAAATAATCAGCCTGAGAGGAAGTGACATCAGTTAACGTCCAAGTGGCGGCGAGGGGCCCCGTTTTAATCAGAGACAGAAAATAACGGTCAGTGTGATGGAAGCTAATCATCGGTCGCGGAAATGATATCATGCTGATGTTGCAGAGTATTGTATGGCACAGCTGGAAGGGAAATGTACTCATTTGTATGGAGGAGAAAGATCACAACGACCATCAACCTTTTGCTGAGCTAAAGATTTTTATTGTGAAAACATTTTCTGCTGCCCTCCTCACATCTATCCCTTCTTATTAACGCAATCTGGGGGGGGGGGGGGGGGGGGGGGGGGGGCACACAGGTGGAGGGCTCAAAGTGGGGATTAAGCGCACATAGTAATCGTGGAGCTGAGGCCATGAGAGGGATATGCCGGCGGTAATGAGGATAGATTGCCTACTCCTGCATAATTATACTCAGTCAAGTTAAGTCAGTCAAAGCTCCCCGGCATCGTGGTTGCACGATGTCGAATAGTCAGAATTTATTAATGTCTTATTGTCCATGTCCTGCAGAAATGTCTGTTTGAAAATAAGATGAGAAAATACAGGAAAAAAAACAACTTCTCAAAGAAGTACCGTGTATCCACGTCTTTTATATCATAAATCTGTGCAATAAAAACGCAGAATTACATAATCCAATGGGCTCAGCGGGTAAAAATGTAATGTTTTAAAACAAGTCATGAGGATGGAACCATATTGCATTTTTCATATGCGATAACTAGGATGCAGAAAAAACCCAAAGGAATCCGAAAAGCTTGTCTGGCCGAGAGAATAAGGAGCCGTGTCTATCCCCTGAAACAATGTCCGACTGCCAAGGGAGATCGTATAATTCAGTATCAGACGCAGTGTTGAGGTCACGTAGCTCGAGAAAAGGCCGCTTAACCGACATCCACACTCAAAGAAGATAATCTGTCACACGATCATCTGGTAGATCAATAACTATGATTTAACACCTATACTCCTTTTAATGAAAAAATTGGAGGGGGGTCGGACCTTTGCTTCTCCTGTTTATACTCCAACTGTATCTACGACAACTAAAAACTGTCACCGAGGATTTAATTCACTTTATGACCCTTCATTTTTTTTTTGAATTCTGTCGTGTGTTTAGCACACCACTCTGGCTTAATATTGTTCACACAAGTTCAATCGTGTGAACATATACTGTAGTAGAAGATGATGTTTCCTCTACAGAGTCTAAAGAACGGGACAGGGCTCGTGCTTCTCCGCTTCAGGCCCGATGTGTGATTCTTTTGTAGAGGGCCTCTCAATTAGAAAGAAGTGCCCGGTAGCAGTGCTTGACTCTGCAATAGTCTCATGCGAGAGGGTCTAAAGACTAAATTTCACACCCTCCACGGGGTGATGAAGAGGTCATTTACGAGCTGGAAGGGGACTCGAGGACTCTTCAGCGAGGTGCAAATCTCCGCGCTGCACCTGTATCCGGCTCCTCAAAGGACAGCCTCCCCATTCACAGCGCTGCGAGCCGTGCTTACATGTCTTGTTTTGACTGTCGGTCGCAACATCTGTGCTGACAGATGGGTTGGGAAATAGCGGTCAGCGGTGAAACATCGGCAATCGCATTCTAAGGACGCAGCATCCAGAAGTGAAGAAGGTAATCGTGCACTGACACTGAGCTGGCCTCTTTTCACAAGGTGCTGATATGAAAGTATGTGAGATTACCGGGGCTCTGCGTTGCCATGGCCTTGGTTGTCCTGTATTTGGTTCATGCATCAAACAAGTTTTGGCTCTGCCATATAGGTTTTCAAGGACATGCATAATCAATATTTATGAAAATGTGAATGCAGCCTTTGGCAAATCCCAACGAGAGGGATCCGGCGAAAAAAGAGGGAGAGACCGTAGGCCATATCTGGAAATGATGGGGAGGAATCTGAGAGCTGCGAATGGTGGAGGGAGGAGGGATAAGGCCTTTTGGGAAAAAACATGATGGAGGGCAGACTTATTTACAGGACGGATAATGTCAACTGCATTGTACATCATGACGTTCATGATGTCGTGTCAAACACCGTGGATGAACCTCATCCCTCTCTCCCACACCTGGGATCTTGGCATTTAACTAACTTTGATTTCTCTCTGTGTCGGCCTCATTTCCAGGTGTAATGAGGGGAACAACCAGCCACGGTGGAATCCTGCAGAGTCCTCCCACTGCAACAGGCGTAGGGTCCTTCCACAGGAGATGCAGAATGACCTGGAGCGCCCGTCCACCCAGGATCTGGCCCCTCCGCCGCCCCCTTCGACCCTGCCTCACCCGCACCCTCTGCCCCTGCTGGAGAAGCACATGGTGGCCACGTCCAACGGTCGCTCCGACCTGTTAGGCCGAGTTTTGGGCCAAGGCCAGGGGGGCTCGGGCCTCCCGCAGTGCCGGGGTCTGGGTATGGTCGACTGTGGCCCCGGTCTGAGTGTGGGCCGGAACCCTATGGTTCAGGAGCTGTCCGAACTGGAGGGTCAAATCCTCATCATCAAGCAGCAGCTGCAGTCGGCCATGAGGAGGAAGAGGGAGCTAGAACAGTACCAATCAGAAAACCAGCAAGCAAACCAGACTGCGCCGAGTCAGGCCGCTGCCCTCCAGCCCAACCAGTTTGCTCAGTACACCCAGTCGCACCCGCAGACTAACCAGCACACAAACACGCTCCCGGAGTTGTGAAGCCTTTTTCCCCGTGTGTGCGCGTTTCCCCCCCCCCCCCCGAGTTTCCAGAACGTCTTGCAGGTTTTTCCGGGGGACAGGATACTCGCTCAGTTTCTTCGAAAAGTTGGAACCTTCCCAGTTTTCCCAGGGCCAAAATCTCCCTTTGGGCTCAGGAGTTTCCTCGAACGGCGGAACTGAGGAGTTCTCCCCGGGGGCCAGATCCTGCTCCGTCACTCCGGCGGGACACCCGCTGACCCTCCGAGGACGAGAGGCACCGAACAAAGGATGAACCAGGGATCCTGAACCAAATCTGTTCTTACTCTAGCTTGTTGCCGCAGCCGAAGAGCTGTGCATCCCCGCTCCTCTTCCTCGTGTCCCTTCCCCCATTTTCTTCACCTCCTTTTCACCCTTCCTCTGATCCCTCCATTTTTGTTTCTTTCAATCCCCCCCCCCCCCCCACTCCTGTCTTCTCCTGACGTCTGTCCCTCTCATCTCCTCCCCCTAAGCCTCGTCTCTTCGAGGGCACAGATTTGCTTGCCACGATGATACCTTGATCGCAGATACGAAGACACGTCGGCATTTAAGCCTAATGGGCTAATTCACTTGAGTCTAACGTCGAGACTCGTCGAGTGTGAACGACCTTCGGTTGAACCCCGCCGGTTAAGTCTTCATGTCCTTGGGATTTGCTTAAACCTTGTATCTTTAAGCGGGGGGAGAGAAGAACTGCTGGCGACTGGTTGATTTCACCATTGATGCTTAAATGTTTTTGACGAGTGTTTGATTTGGCGTTGATTATTTTTTTTTTGGTCCGATTTGTTTTTTTCAGGGATAGTGGGGCTGTAATATGTTAAAAAAAAAAAAAGTAAAAAAAAAAAGAAAGATATAAAGTTATGGGAAGACACCTCTATATTCACCATGAGCATCTGGTTGGCATCTCGTGGTGGATTCTTCGTCTTTACAAAATCTTATTTATGGGTCACTGTATAATGTTCACCGATGCACCCACAAGGCATCATTTAACTTGTCAGAGTTTGACTTATGGTCCACAAGTCTTTTTTTTTCATTCTTTTTTTTCAAGTGATGAGAATAAAAAGGAAAAAGAGGGTCTTCAGCTTTTTCTTGTCAGGGACCAAAACCTTTTTTTGCCCAGCCCCCTTAACTGTGCGATACCCACGCTCTCGTGACGTCGTGACACAACAAACACAGGATTGATCGGCAAACTGCTGGTACTGACCTACTGTTAAAATATAAGTATGCATAGAAAGTGTCAACACAAACTCACATGACTGTAGAACCGCTCGCTGAACTCTGACATGTTATTTGATTATGAACAATTTCACAACTGAATACACTGAAACGGTCCCTTTGTGCTGAGACCTGTTCACTTGCATCTTTTCCTGTTTGGGTTTGGATGTGTTCTGTTATTAAAAATTACCTCTCTTCTTTGCACTTAATTCAATCACAAGCCTTTCTCCTTCAGTATAACATACAACGCTGTAATGTCTTGTTCACGATTTTTTTCAGAACCTTTTCAGCAGGATGTGGAACCCTTTAACGTTGTTACAAAAAGAAGTTACTGCAACTCAAACGGAGGGTAGACGCTTGATGATTTCAACAGACTTGTTAAAAAAAAAGAAGCTATTTCTCTCTCACTGATGGGTAATGAGCCTTTGTAAGTAAGACAAAGATGGAAGTGAAGACAGAGGGACAGTGGCTGACATCCAGGGCACACCAATCACACTGTGTGCGGAGGACTCTTTTTCTTTTTTCTTCTCAGTATTGGCCATTGAGATTCACCTGCAGCTGCTCATTTCCTCCCATTGAAAAGGATTCCATAGACACCCTGCAGCTATTCACATCCAGCCCACTCGGAGTGCCGCTGCCTGCCTCAAAACAACGTTTTGGCCGCCGCACTGTTCTTCATACTGGACAGGGAGGCCCACCGCGATGGGGCAAGGATGACGGCCCCATCAATTTGGCCAGTGTGTCTGCAGGGTAAACGAAATGAGTACCCGGCGGAGCAAAAGAGCGAGCGCCCTGGCTCAGCCGTGGGCTTTCTCTTCTGCGTCTGCGTGAGTGCGCGTGCACCTCGCTCAGTGGTGACGTGAACATCACGGACGTCGGCGAGGTCGCAACAGGGTGCGTCAACAGGAGACCCAAAGAGGAGCGTGGTCTGAGCTCGTTCTTAGCTCGTGACTGGGGGGAGGGGGTGACGAGCAGCGGGGCTGACCCACAGGATGTGACGCTGTACCGAGAGAGAAGGGTACGAGGTCACATTCACAGAGACATCCTGGCTTCTTCTCCTTGACACGTTGACTATCAAAAGTAGCTTCTGCTCAAGACACCCGAGTCTCCCAAACCCGCTCCCAGTGGCTGACTACATTTTCTTTTTACCCCATCACGAACGGGTAGTACATATCTGAAGAACATGTAAAGCAACCCTTAATATGTAAACATACGCAATGACAGACAGGTTAAAACTCCCTGTCTATTTCCTAAACACGTGGTTATTTTTTAGCTTGCAATCGAAACAGGAGAGCAGCGGAGCTGTCATTGTATGTTTTATTATTCCAACCCATTATCCGACTTGTTTGTGAATTCTGGCACAAAACGGAAAACACCAGAGAGCGCTTTGTTGCTACTGACTATTTTATTCGTGGACGAAACCAAGAACAAAAAAAATATATATATACAGCATTTCTAACGAAACGCTCTTCTTTTTGTTCCCGAAAGCAAAACATGATTATAATCAACAATGATGATGATGAGCTCAATTTCAATCATGAATATTTATAAAACATCTTGACTTCTCTCTTCATGCTGGGCGTATCTTCCAATAGGAAATGGAGTCACAACATTGCATCACAATCCACTGGTGGCTCAGGAAGGGGGAGGGTCGCCTCGAGGAGGAAAAATGAAGCAGGAGTCATTAGCCTGGTTTCCATTAAAAAAAAAGGGGGGGGGGGGGGGGGGCTAGCCGCGCCTGAAGAGAAATCACCCAGTTTCACTCCGAACAGGCATTTCCCTCTCTTTTTTTCCACATTTTTTTTTTAGAAGGATGTCGTCCATTGGGATTTCAGTTCAAATTTAATTGTAAAGCTACACCAGTGAAATTCCAGGTACTGTAGATCCGGCGCGGCCTAGCCCCCACTGGACATCTCTGTCGGGCTAATTCCTATCAACATCACAGTGAATCAGGAAATTGGGGTGAAACGCACCCATAGTGAGAATTCCCACCGATCATATTTTCACACAACGTGGCACTGCAGGTGAACAGACCCCATTTTCTGACACAGAGGACGTCACTCGCTCTTCCTTGTCATTTTCTTCCGAAGGAGAGAGAGACTTGGGTCTTTCCCCAAAAACACTTAAACTGATACCATAACATATCCAGGTTTACAGCAGGCAAACAGGTCCAAATGGATCATAATAGTCATACAGATTAACAAAAATCTTTACAAAATATGACCTGACACGGTCAATTAATGTACAGACAGAGATAATAAAAAGAAGGATTCTGTCTTTTTTTCTTTCCTTTTTTTTTCTGTACAAAGGACAAACGTCACAGGAACGACAACATCAACACTTTCTTTTCACAGCAGGTTTTTCAGACTTATTAAGAGGGATAGATGCGGTGATCGACAAAGGCATTTCACCTGGCAGGACGTGAAGTCAAACAGAGGGAGTCGGCTGACAGGAAGTGTGCAGGTGTAACACCGTCAGGATAGGCTACAGCACTCGCTCATACAAAATGTACAAAACACTGTCCTCTAACTACAAACTGCCGACCTGGGAGGGAGGGGGAAAAAGAAAATGTCCCACGTTTCGAATGGTTTCAAATATCTGGAGAAAAAGAGAAACATCTGTGCTCAAGTTTGCCTTGTGATATCTCTGCCGACTGGTGCGATCTGCGCGCGGCCTCGGCAGGTTGAGCTGAGCGCGGCCCAACTAGATGAGAACCGTGACGAACGTGGTGTGTTTTGTCCCCCCAGGTGAATGGAACGGATACATCAGGAGTGTTTTTTGTGGGTTTTTTCTTTCCGTCAAGCATTCGGCGCCACGCGGCATGCGTCCCTCGTCATTGTGTCTGGAAGTGCTGTGGAGACGCAAACGTGACCCGGTGCTGCCCCCTTAGTCATGTGACCTCCGTCATCGATGCCGAGTGGTTCTGAAATCGGACGCGGGGGGAGGGGGGAGGGGGGGAGTGAAGAAAACAAAGAAAATGGAAGGAGACACAAGAGGGAAAGGAAGAGGAAATCACTGTCAACCAGTGGTCGGGAGTGCTCTGTGTGCAGATATGCATGTGTTTCTGTGTTTGGGAAGGGTGGTAGTGCAAAATGTCATGCCTGTATGTTTCACTGAACATGTGTCATCGCTTTGTGTGAAAGAAAGAAAGAAAGAAATAGAAAGAAAGAAAGAAAGAAAGAAAGAAAGAACACATGGAGAAATATGTGACTGACATTCAAATCCTCTCTACTTGATTAACGTACCCTTTCTCTATGGGGACTCTGAGAAATGCAGGAAATTAGCAACTGAAGCGGGACATGGGAAAAGTGACAACAAATCACAGTAAGTCACGGAACAGACCAAATTACGGGGGAATGGATTAACAGTATCTGGACGGCGGATTTTATGCCGAGGCCCTCGAGGGAGCTCTGCCAATTAATGGGGAGAAGATAATGCACATCATGGAGATTAAAGCTTGTTTTTTCGGGGGGGGGGGGTTCCCAGGTTAAGTGTTTTTAGCTACCTGTGCGCTGAGGGTCTCCAGGGGACTCTCCACGCGGGGGAAGGTCATTAGAGGCAGGCCGCGGTAGTCCTCGGTCTTCTGCTTGGCCGCTGCGCAGTGGACGCCTTTGAAGTTGTTCACGACACATATACCCTGTGAAGTGTGAGGCATGTGAGGACAGCGCAGCGTCAACAGCGAGACGGGTTGACAATGACAACGGGGCAACAGGGCAACAGGTTCGTTTCTATCGTCCTGACACTGGGACAGGTTTACAAACCCGTCCCACAGTTTGTGTCCACATTTGGTTTTAACAGTAAATAATTATCAGCGTTTCCCCCATTGAATTGGGGGGGCACCCCACCCATCCAACGGGAGACCCCACCCCTCCAACGGGAGACCCCACCCCTCCAACGGGAGACCCCGCCAAGCAGAAGTCATTTAAGGTCACTTTCCTTATACGTCCTCATTCCTGCATGAAAGATTCTGGATGAAACTTGATTTGCGAAACCATCCCCCACCAAACCGGTAAACCTAGCGCAAACACTGTAATTGTATGCAACCATAATCTCACTAAAACTGTCCAAATCAATACGACAATTCATACAAATGTTAAAACAAGACTAAAGAGTCCACATTCATGCGAATGGGTTCTGTGAAGCACTTAGGCAAACTTACACCTTCTTGGTATTCGCATGCTAACATTTGCTAATTAGTTAGAAACATTCTGAAGATATTTGTTCAGTGAAGACTTTCTAAACATTCTTAATGGAGAAAAACCCTTTGAATTAAAAACGTGATTTAAAAAATCGAACGACCCCGGTGCCACTTAAGCTCCGATTAGAGGGAATTAAGAACACAAGGGTTTCTGGGGGAGATATGGCCATATTTTCTGCGCTACAGCGGCTATTATTATAATATAAAGTTTATATTCGGTGGGAAGACTTAAAGGTTGCACAAGTCCACGAAGAGTCCGCCAACATTAAATGCAGGGCAGGGGGACGCCCTGGGGTGGTCGTCTCTGTGGTATGGCATTGTGCCCAGCGGGCACAGAGAACTCATGACCTTGTGTCTTCATTTATATGTCTGTTAAAAGTCTTGTAAATTACATTTACTCGAGAAAAAATTGTCTCTCGGTCAGGTTCTGTTAACAGCACCAGACACCAGCGAGAATGCTGCAGCTCTGAACCCCACCATGGACTAGTTAGTCAAAAAAGGCAGCCTGAGGGAGATCCCCCCCCCCCCAGACTCCCAACCCCCGGGCCAATCATGCCCTGAGGCAGGAGCAAAAGAGGAAATGAAGCAGAGCGATCCACTGCTGGGGGAATCCGCTCAAGGTTTCCCCGTTCGTGGCAGTTCATGGACAGTCATATTCCCAGCGAGGGGAATGAAGGAATCAAAGAGGCTAGGCGTCACAAGCATTTGGTTCGCCCAAAAAACTGAAAAAGAAAAAACGAAAGTGAATTCTTTGCAAGAATGTGCGTCAGAGCGAATCTGAACTTTAAGTTGACAAGCCTGACTCAGGAGCAACAGAGAAACTCTTCGCCGACACTGATTTCCGTTGTTTTCGCACGACGCAACCTATTTTTAAGCTGTGACCGTCCTGTTGTTTCAAATACATTTCAGCACGGCGTCCATTTTCTTTGCTTTCACTCAGTTGCGTCCCCTTTAATCATGGGCGACTGCTTTTTCCCCCCACATCTGTATCTCGTCACCGACGCTAAGATAGACTCGGTCAAGCCGCAGTCTGTTGGATCCAGTTTTGTGCCAAGACATCAGGTCCAGATGGAACGGACTCCATGTGCTTGGGACGGGAATCAAACAACTCTTATCCTCTAATCCTCTAATTTTACATACCTCTAAAGCCTGGTATTGGAAGTGCGGTTGATAGGAATTTCAATGCCTCTTTCAGACTCAGATGGAAGCATGGACATCTAATTTGTCTTGGATCGAACAGATGCCTCTGTCTCCAATGTTAAAGATTTTACCTTTACATTTTTTAAATGTTTACCTCCATCCTGGAGGTCCCCGACCAAGTGCTTAGGCCTGATCCCTCAATCTACTGGCAGAGGACAAAGCTCTCGCAAGACTAAGGGGCAGTTTGCGTTTGACGAGGCCAATTGAGATCTCATCTGTACCTGCTTTTTACTTGTCTTGGCGCCAATTAATTTCCGTCAAGACAGCAGTCCATCACACCGCTTCAGCTCTCACATGACAAGGCCGTGATAAGCTTCGTCGGGACCATTAGCTCCGTGTGCAGGGGAGCGGCCGCCATTCCGAGTTCATGGTTTGCTGATAATACGCTGGGAATGAGCCGGTTCAAAACTGCTGAGGCGATGATTGACTTTCTTGTTTTTATCTTTCCCCGGAGATCACTGACTCAACGTCTGTCAATTTTTATAGGTCAATCATTGAAAGCTTATATCCCTTCATTAGAGTGGTGTGCAGCGGCTCCTCCTCCTCATGTCCCAAGGACACTGAAGATCTCCAGATTTTAGCTTCCTTCAGCCAAAGGAGTACGCAACACATCGGCAAAGACAAGAGCAGGTACGATTGACACCAACTTTACTCACCACGGTAACCTGGAAGCATCTATTACGACCAACAACTACCATTCTCTGGACATCCCTTATGGTCATTCGGGAATTTTCCCTCTAAATGTTTACCCTTGGCAGGCGCCACATGCTACCCCCTCCTCACCGTCCTATAAAGCCGTCTGTAAATCTTACTGCCGTCCTTTTCTTTATTACCCTTCACTATCTCAACATCCAACAGGGTTCTCTGTCTGCACAAACATATAATACTCAGGCCAGGTGATCAATAACTTCAGTAAACAGTGATGTACAGGGACGTTTTGCAATATGTAATCATCTGCGTCTGCAATTTATAGAAAAATCCCCTTTCCTTTTAACACCATTTAACAAAATGTGACCATAAAACCAATCAAACAGATGTACAATGTTTCTGTGTCATGTTTACACCACATATTATCTATTAAATCAAAACCTGCTTGTCAATCTCTCTGTAAACACGTGTTGGTTAAAGTCACTTGCTGATGGTTTTGCCTGCTGTTGTCATGTGACTTGCGGGGTTGGGCGAGTTCTGCCACAATGTAAATTCCCGTAAAACATCCACCAACCATGACTGATCGCATTTGCCCAGTCAACGCAGCTGCTTCTCTTGTTTGTCTTCGAATCAAAACCATCAGCCACCAGCAACAAAAGTACAAATACCAACCGCTGATTCTCCCGTCTCCCGCTGCCTCGCCTCCCTTTTAAACTCCTTCCTGCTTCGACGCACGGGGCCCAGTGGCAGTTGCAAGTAATGAAGCATCTGACATAGTTAAATACTTGGTTGTTTTTTTTGAATAGTCGTGGGGGGTTCCCTTCACCTTCCTTCCTCTCCTCAGTGGGCTCTCCGCTTCAAGCCAAAACAACTTGAGGGGCTCAGCTGAAATCGCACCGCCCTGCATTTAATTAAACACTCAGCATGAAAAGGTGACACCGGCAGTCAAGTCTCCTTGATTCTCGGTGGAAGCTGGGCTGCTTGACGGCACACCGCGGGAGGCCGATCTTGATTTTACAATAACAAGATACCCTCAGATCTGGAGTACAGAACTAGAATCCACCAGATCACTTGTTACCTCAATCGGTTCCCTCCATCGTCTCTGAATCAAACACATCCACTAATTGAAACGGACGTGTCCTGACACGTTCTTCCCTTTTTTCGCTGCTTCTACCTCTTCCTCACTCTGCTCTTTCGAAAAGCAGACGGACTTGCTGATCTCAGTAGAAATCCAGGTGCCACCTCAGTATTTTCTCTCCCGTCTTCTCTTTTCCTCTTTCCCCCCAATCAGCTCCTGCGTCCTTAACTTCATCCCTGTATCCAAATTCACCTGTATCTGAACCTGCTCCAAGCCCAGTATAAATCCCATCCTCATCCTGTTTCACATCCTCTCCCCATCACCCCTTCCTGAACTACCCCCCTTTTAGCTTCTCTACCAAATCATTATCACAAACTGAATGTGGCACAGAGCTTACTTAACACTTTTACATACACAATGCATGGCCTCTACAATCAAAATCTATTAGTCAAAACAAGTCTGTATCACAACCACAAGTGAATCTGCTGCGCATAAGAGTTTTCGGGACATAAATTTGCATCCAGACTCGAGAATGGCCCCGAACGCAGTCTGCTGCAGCCTGAAGTAATCATTTAATTACTGTTTTGGGTCAGTTCCAAGATGAGGCTGAAAATTGCTATTATAATTTGAAAATAATTCATGACCAGAATCCACCTCAGAACAATTCCACTTCTCCTTTCTCTCCCCCCCTCTAATCCCCCCTTCCCAACGCCTCCCCAAAACTTTTCATTTGTCCGGCCTCACCAGAAAGAGAGCGACAGCTGATCCCAGTATGAATCCGGCCACGACGTCCGAACAGTGGTTCCGGTACTCCGAGACTCGATTGAGGCCGGTGAGGAAGGCTGAACAGAGCGTGCCCAGACAGAGAACAGGCTTGGCCAGGCGGCTGGACTTGGTCTTGATGGTGCTGGTGATGTACATCTGGACAGGAGGATAGTGGGGAGAGAAGATCCAACCAGAGCGGTAAAAAAAAACATAAGTTTAAATGATTAATAATAGCCCCTGTTTCTCTCTTTGGCTAGTCTAGAAGGATGACAAGTCCCATGCAGCACCACTGGAGGTGTTCCAACATGAATGGAGTCAAACATTTGACTATTTCATGAATGCACAAAGTCTCCCTAGCAAACCAAAAGGAAAGATGTCCAAAAATTACATCATGTAAGTGAAATAACTGTCTGAGAACAAAAGGTTTTTATCACAGGGAATAAAAGATTATACGAGGAACCAAAGAGAAGAAAAGAATCTCAGCATTTATTCTTGGTTCTCATTTCTTGACCTTTCACCTCCCTTCGCCTCTAATAGTGACTTAGTTTTAGGTTATTGTCATTAGAGCCTTTTTTTTTTTACACAAGTAGAACTTCAACATTGTCGAAATGTATTTTAATTAACAGTACTTATATGTGTGAGTACACTTATCCAGTGCTCTTCCCCCCCCCCGGTGCACGATCATTGTCCTCACCGTCAGGTAGACGGCGGAGTAAACGCTCAGCGACGCATCCTTGGACGGGAAAGACCGGCGGGCGTTCTCCACGGCGATGGGGCTCCCCGTGCAGATGTTGCCGTTGATGATGAACTGGTGATTGAAGCGACACTCTGTGCCGGTGTAGTTGGGCTTGCAGACGGACAGGAAGTAGGGCGAGAGGCCTCCCGTCACCACCTGGCCCGCGTTGACGAAGATGTCCGTGGCGAACAGGCCGAACGCAAACACACCTGGGGGGGGGGGGGGGGGGGGGGGGGGGGGGGGGGGGGGGGGGGGGGGGCGCACAGAGACACAGATACAGCTCAATGGAAAGTTATAGCGTGGAAGCTTGTGGAAGCAGGAAAAGAAACTTTTGACGGACAAAATCCTATTCTGAAGTCTTTGATTTCAGTACTGTTATTCTAAGGGTGCACGTGCCTGCATAGGCGGGTGCACAATACGCGTATACTCACACACACACACACACACACACACACACACACACACACACACAGACACAGATGGTCTGCTTGTGCACTTTCACTCTCCATGAGTAGATACGTTTTCTCTGCAGAGAAGCAAGCGTCTCTAGCAGACATCTGGTTTAAAGTGAATGAACTCTAATTGGTTTATTGCTTGTTAGACGCAAAACATGATTCATTTAAAAACGACAGAAAAATACAACCCTTAAGGAACCAAAACGAGACTTTTTTTCCCCCACAATTAATCTAGCAAAAACGTAGAGCACCCAACGTTAACATCGCATTCCTTCACCGAAACATGTCTGTTGAGGAAGAATCGGTTATGTAGATATCTCTCAAGCGGAGTGACTGAACTTTGGATGCAAACCGTATTGATTATGTAATATCACGAATCACGTGACGGCTGCGCTGGCACGTCTTGCCATCGTTTAAACCCCCGGCCTTCATCCCAAGCAAAAGGGGAAATGTCGGAGTCAAATGAAGTTTGACTGGAAGGAAAGACGAGTGGGCGACAGGCAAGGTGAAAAAAAAACATAAACACAATTAATGACTGCGCTGACACTTTCAGCACACCGACCCTGACCAGTGTCTGAATTCCTTTTACTGTGAAATATGACTGTTGATTATCTGGCCTGCCTAGCCATGAAATTACTCTGCTTTGTATTCTCATATAAGGGGGCTGCAGAGGGCAGCGGGCGCGGGGCGGTGCGGGTGGGTGGGTGGGAGGGGTACAGGGACACGATTGTGTGAAGGGCACGGAGAGAAAGAGAGAGGGAGGAGAGGAGCTGGGCGGGGAGCGAGAGAGCGGAAAACGAAAAGCCTCGGTGATCCTACAAATTTGACAGATTGTTCAGGAAGCGCCAGAAATATAAATCATATGAATCGCCTAATGAATTTCTGATGAGTGTTCTATACAGTGCGGGGGTACTGTTTAAAAAATGAATAAAGATCGGCGTACGCCACTGAAGTCCAGCAGGCGACTTTTTCGAACCAAAGTTAAAGTTTGGTGGGGGAAAAAAATACAAAAACTAAAAAACTTGCTTATTCATGACTGTGTGGCGATGGATTCATCAGATCTGATCGAAAGCACCTACTGCGAGCGTGAGCGAAAAAACTGCACAAGTGTCGCGAGATAGCGATTCAAACGGTGCTTCAGTTCTTCCTGCCTCTGGTAGAACATTTTGTGTTTATGTTTTATTGGCCGACATCTATCAGAGCAAGAAGTGACAGGTTTCCAAATACTCTCCTAGGTTTCCGGTGTAAACGAGCGCCAATGTCTCTGAAAAGCCGCAAATGTATCGCATTTGTTCCGCGGATCAGATCCCAACATGTCCCTCTTTCTATAGTTTGCGTGGCACGTCAGGTGTAATCTACAGAAATCTAATGTTGTCGCATTAACACTGAGACAGACAAGTTAGGTAGAGGGCAGCTGTGCTGAGATACCGAAGAGTAAAAATGCAAAAAAAAAAATATCCGCGTGTCTTTAAAATATGCTGCCGCCATCCGCACACTCGTCCAATTTATTTATTCATCAAATCTTCTTCTCTGTCATTTCATCCTTCACTGTCCCGCATCCACCTGTCTCTGACACCAACTGGAAAATAAAAAATGATATTTAATATATCGTGTCATTCTCAGGTCATTTCTCCTTAGGGGTAAAAAAAATGCCAAATGTTTCAAATGGGAACAAAAACTAATCTTACACGCCAGCTCATGAAGCCCTGAATCATCCGGGTGACTGTTTGAATTGCAGTCACAGGTGACTGGCGTCGCCCACAGTCAACTGTCGGCCCTGATATGCAGCCCGCTGCTTCCTAAACGCTCGCCGAAAGACTGTGTGAAAGTCACAGGGACAGTTATGATTTTGCAGATGCTTACTGAGCTGTTAACCTATGCGCATGGGCGACTTTTGTACTCAGGCAGCAGAAAAACTTAAAGTGCCCATATTGCGATTTTCATGTTTTCCCCTTTTTCCCTTCAGTGTGTCTTTTAGCTTTTCGTGCACGCAAGGTCTCCGAAGTTAAAGAATCACTGCCTCGTATGCTTTCCTGCTAGTTTGGCCGGAGGTTGAACCAGCGCCATTGTTGCCGCGGCTACGGGGGCGTGACATATTCGACACACGTTTTTAGCAGCTGCCGGTCCATGACAGAGAGGACCAGCTGACCAATCAGAGCAGACTGGGCCTGTGTTGGGAGGCAGGTCCAAGAGCTGAAACGGAGCATTTCAAAAGACTGAAAGCGGCGGCATATGTTTAGTAATGATGTTGGAATATTTTATATTCTAAAAGACCCTGATTTAGTTTCACTAGGAATTTTCTGCTGTGAACAGAGTTTATCACTTTTTTTTTCAAAGAAAGTTTACAATTATTATTCAATAATCCTGATGAAAAAAAAAGATTTATCATAACTTCCAAACCTTATTACAGTTTTGCTATTTTCTTAATTTAAATGGTCAGCATATCCCATGACCATGGGATGTTGATCATGTTTTCTTAATCAAGACCATTTAAATGCTGCCTTTTCTCACTTCTGTGGTGAAGAAAATTGACAGAAATCGCTTGTTTTACTTCTTTTCTTGTCCATTTGACAACACAATACAATGCGTAATGAAAACAAAGGCCCTGATGATACGTGACGTGACGTTGATGACCATCTTACCTATGAAGCGTATGATGCGGCGGACGAGGGGGTTGAGGTAACAGCAGTCCCCCGTCACGATGGTTTTCTCCTGGGCCAGCAGAGCTTCCCTCGTCGACTTCATCACATACATGGAGACCTCTCCGATGAAAATCTAACCCAGGAGATCGAGAAAGAAAGACAAATAAAAAAAAAATGACAGTCAGAGGGAACGATGAAGAAGTTGGGCGCCCCATTACAGAGCAGAGGGGACATTTGTGTCTTTCTTCAGGTTCCATTATAGTGTGTGACATTACATCAGGTCTAATGGAAAAGCTGCTGCTGGACAAGCAGAATGAAACTCGTCGCCGGCTGCCATATGTGTCTATGAGGGAGCGTGTGTGTGCGTATAGTAAGTGCACACTGTATGTGTATACACATCTGGTTTAGTACCCGTGGTCTGTTTGTGTTCACAAAAGAGTTTTGAGCCTCAGGACAGGTGACAAAAGTCTTGCTTTTGTTCCATCCCTTGTGAATTGATTATCTTTTTCATTTCTTTCCATCATCAAACCAGCTCTCGTGAACCCTCCAACCTGTTCTCTGTGGCCACAAGCAGCGGGAGCAGCCGCCGTTGTGATGTTTGCTGAACATCAAATTAAGAAGACAGCGCTCGCATAAACTGGGTGTGAATGTTTGAAAGCTTTCGCACTGGATTCAGTCTTGTCTGGATTTGTCAGCACGGGGGAGGCTGAATTGAGATTGTCTTCCCCGGTGACGACGAGCGACGCAGAGCACGCAAACGGTGAGTCACGGGCGATCGTCAAATGCCTCACGACGGAGGAATCCATCGTTTGATGTGTAATGACCCCGAAACATCGGTCTTCCAAAGGCAACGCAGACCAGAAAAGGGCCCCTCTCCTTTCAGAAGGCCTGAAACAGGCGGGCGACGTGTGGCATGCGGTTTGCCGAGGCTGAGCAGTTGGTTGTGACAAATCAAAATGCATCTTACGAAGGCCAATCAAAACAGATCGCCAGCGCGAGAGTGCCAACACACATTTCACTACTGGCCCGTGAGTCCTGGTTTGGGGTCGAGACCCCCCCCGCCCCCGAGCGATCGTGAGACACGGCGGTTTTAAAATGATTTAAGCAATATTGAAAAATATACACGTCATCGGCCTTCCGATTCTCTCTGTCGCCACGTGACCTCTGAGGTGCCTTGTGACAGATTGGTGACAGCATCGGTTACAGCGGGTCAGTTTACCCCGCAGCACACACGGCGACATGACGTGCACGCAGGTCACAAGTCTCCCGGAGCCGTTGCTTCGGAGGTCAGGAGCGGGAAAGTTTTTGCCGCCCCTGGTTTAAAGGCGAGTCCTTGAATGACTTTTTTTTTTTAAAACTCCGTCGTTGATCCGCTCTTCTCCTGGTACTTTTCCCCGAAAACGATGCGGGCGACATGTTTTCTTTTTAAGCGTCTCGCCTCGAGGTGGCTGTCTCACCGGAGTCGGCTTCTGCCCGGAAAAGGTTACTCACCGCTGACTCACTGCCGTCTTCTTATTCCAACCCGTGTGACCCGCCACCCTCCTTTATACAAATGTCATGAAAACAGCCATGTGCACAACGTAAAATACAAGAAAAACGGAGCGAAAACACCGGGAATTCAATCGGACACGGTCATGTCTGGGCAGAGGAAAAAATGAAAAGGTTAAACAACTCAACGCTCAGGAAAGAACACGCAAATCTTTCACGGGGCTCCTAATTTCTCCGTTTGCTTGACATGAAACAAAAAGAGCAGACGTCTGGTTTCGGGTCCTATCTCGGCCTACTCCCCAGTGTAACAGATTAATGGGAGCTCAGGTCGACAACACACTCGAAAGTTCCTAAAACACTTCGCCGGGGGACAGAAGATGACGGTAACAGCCCAGAGTATTTCCGAGAACCGGTTTTATTTCAATGCAATTTTAACTCGCATTAAATTTGACTGCTGTGCCCCGTGGGGGGGGGGGACCATAAATGACTCACGGTGCGGGTTTGGTTCCGACGTGCTCGCCGCAAAACAGCTGAGGAGTCTTGATCGGAAAACAATCAACTTGTGCAGCCTGAGGCAGTTGGGGGAAGAACAGAAAAAACAACCCAACCACACATTGTGCTGATTGTTGCGGTTTACAAGCCGTTTGTATTGTTTGAGGATTTTTTCTCAAATTGCATGAAAAACAAATCTTTGTAGTTCAAGTTGAGTATTTAGCCGTAGCCAGCTAAAGCAAGCCCTCAAAATATCGCCCCCACCAAAAAAAGTCCCTCTGGAAGGAATGATTAATTTCTTTCTCCGGTCCCTATATTTCATGGCTTTCATAAAGAACTAAGTAATCCATTCACCATTCGAGCAGTCATTTTACAAATCGTGCCCTTCGATTTTAAAGGAGGAAAAAAAGTAAGAAAAAGGGCTGCAAATATTACTTATCATATTGATTTATCTTTCTGTGATTGTGACAAATGATGTGCCCCTTCAAACCCCTCGCCCCAATTCATATTGAGATGACGGAAAAGATGAATATGTTTTCTTGATGAGTATCAATTAATCAATTCTGCGATTGAGTAGTTGCTCAACAAACCATACTGCTATTATACCTATTTTCATAGAGATTAAATTAAATGATATGATTGTGTGTAATATGGAAGGTGTCACTTGTAGTGGTGTACCCGCAGAGGTCACCACACTCTGCTGCTGCCCTCGGATTTATGGGGCGTCTAAAGTGTCGTGCGGCTCATTGTCTTGGTCCCGCCCACACAACTTCACTGTTTGATTGACTCGCTCTATCGATGGCATCTATGACGGCTGACAGGATCACGCTGCGAAAAGAAAAACTTAGCGACTAGCAAGGACAATGGAGAGCGAACATTTACACATGCTTGCCACATGAGTGTGTAGAGACCAAAACCAGAGCTAAAAGAGTGATTTTTTTTTTTTTTTTTACCTACTATCATAGAATGCCTAAATACATGGCACCAAAAGACCACTAATGCTGCTTTGTTTCTACAGGGTGAGTACATTTTCTAACTAATCTACTTCATAATGCAGCCGATATGCAGAGGAATTATGGTGAAAAAGAAATGAACTGGAGTTGCAGGTTTCCCATTCACCTCGGCGCTTTTGATATCGCTCAGCTTTGACGGGAAGTTTACCTTGAGCATCTCCTTTAGTCACCGTGGTTACTGCCCAGTCCCTAACATAAGTCAGCAGGTTGTTTCTGTTGGGCCCACACCCGAGAGGAGAAACATCACGCTTTCATTACCTTGGCTCCGAGGGGCGAGGGGATGGTTTATAGACCGTTGCACGAGAACGACCCCTCTAACCTCCGCAGCCTCCCCAATGGTCCGGCCATGTGGAACACCGCATACAGTAAATTACTGCCTCTCTGCTAATTGGCCAAACAGCCCAGCCTTGACACCATTAATTCCGATTGGTCGTAAACCCCTCCGGTTTATGACGCGCATGCGGAGGACCGAGCGATTTACAGTATCGAGTGTGCAGCGTAGCTTGAGCACCTGACACAGCACTCTCAAAGGGCACAATTAAAAAAAAGTTTGGGATAGCATGGCGACGGATAAAAGGGACTTTGAAATACAAAGGCCACCTAAATACCAATGATGGAGAGAGAGAGAGAGAGAGAGAGAGAGAGAGAGAGAGAGAGAGAGAGAGAAAAGATCAGCAGTGTTTAACAAAACTTAAAAAACAAGCGCTGACACAGCACACTCCGAGGAGCCGTGTGTGATCAGGGAGGAGCAGGATATTGACAGACAGCAATTCATCTTATTAACGTGGAATTTTGATGTAGTTTTATGCAAAACTGCACACAAAAAAAACGAATCCGTCACCATATGAGACAAAAGAACATCAACGTTGTACAATGCTGCAACAGACTACCAAATTTGTCGGCAACTATTTTGATTATCGATTAAAGGTCAGTCAAAATTCTCTGATTTCATGTGAATGAAATGTGAATTTTTTCTGGTTTCTTTGCTCCTCAATGACAAAAGAAGACATCATCTTGAGATTTCGGGAAACACGGTTGACATTTTTTCACCAATTTTATGGCATATGGACCAAACAAATGGACGGATTAATCGTCAATGAAAATAGTCGTTAGTTGCAGCCCTATTGTTATATAAAGAAAAAGCAGAACGTCATGAAAAGTTGGAAAATTGTCTGATAGTCAAATAATCAATAATTTTATCTACATATTATTTGTTTATCAAGATCAAGTTTGTTTCGATGTTTGTATTTAATAATTTTTTGAAGTTATCTGAGCCCAAAAAGTCTAAATAATAGTATAATAGTATATGTCACATTTCCTGCCCAATCAGAGGACTCTTACAAAATTTGAAACCAATTTATTCCTCTTCATTTTAGTATTTCACATTGTGTGCACGCGTGTAAAGTTGTGCAACCCACCGACGCACCAACCAGGTGCACATCTCCTTAGCCAATTAGTTACAAGGAGTAAACACCAGCTTCGGTACAGGATGTGATTTTATTTCTCCAATAAAAGCGGCGATAATTCAGATGGCAGCACTCAGCGTTTGGAGCCTGACGGCACAGAACAAAGTGTCCCAGATAATAAACAAGTAAACCAGGAGGCACAAAGAGACATCAGACCGGCGATAGCTCATCTCATTACAGATGGACGAGTGGCGCGCGTCCAGGAGCCAGGCGTCTTGAACAATCACGTCTCTGATGAAGGGCCTCTTGAAATCGTGAGCCGTCGGTTTGGAGAGGGGGGGTAAAAGCTGGGATGTGTAAGTGGAACGCATACCGTACAATACAACACAGCGCTAAAAGCCTACGGGGATGTTAACGCTGAGATCTTCTATACATTACTATATAGTGTACTGTAGTAGTGTACAGGCTAACACGTCATGAGGAGCCACAACCATCTCAACAACTACATCGGCTGCACTTTCTTTATTCACAGCATGTGTTGCTGCATAAGTGCCGTCGAACCAGTTTCCTTCATTTTGATTATGTTTTGTCCATTCACATGTGTCTTTACTCGCACTGGGTCAAACTCAAGGTGAGCACATCAAACAACAGATTATAATTATATAAAGAAAATATACAGGATGTGGAAAAGGGAATTTCCGTGTGCCGGATTAAAACAGCACACAAGCGTTACTTGACTCGGTGTTGGAGCGGGTTCGTGCATCGGCTTTGTTGCCACAGGAAAGAGCAAGAGGCTCCACAAGATCAGTGGTCTCATGGACTCGCACTCTTCAAGTGTGAGTCTTCTCCTTGGTAAACTATAGTGGATCCGAAAACACAAATAAGTCAAAATGTGAATCATTGCATATTATAGCAGTTGCAAAACTGTTCGATTGATTCATCAAATTATAATGAACATAAATGAGATAACAAACATGGTGCAGCGTAATATTTCTGCTTGGATACTTTAGTCAGGGTCGAGCCACCTGTGCAATACGGTATCTTCAGCTATTTTATTTTCTCAACACCTCCACTCCTGCGATGACGTGGTGCATCGGAATCAAAGCCACTGCTACAGTGAGCACATCGCGTCTGAAATGCTGTGTTCACACACTCCAACACCCTTTTACATGTTTGCGCCGCATGATTTGAAAACGTACCGAGGCCCGCCGGAGCCCGACTTCTCCTAAATCAGACTTGAACCAAGAGGACAGAGAAATGAGCAACAGCGAGTCATTATATTAAACATGCACATGCAAAAAAAAAGCTCCTCAGGAGGGATTCGTAAAATAAATTGACATATAGGGTTTCATAATGAACAGACCCTGGAGATATGATGCATATGATGGTGCCTGGTCTGGTTTGCCGGGCCGGAGGGAACGAGTCCAGAAAGCACGGAGCGTGACTGACACCTGGTGGCTGAATGTTGCCACTTCTGTGTGAGGCATCACAGCTGCATGTGGAGCCACACTGACCTATATTTATCGGAAGCCGTCACGCACCTTCATTAATAACCAGCTACGACAAGTAATGACATGTTCAGACAATGACTTCTATAGGATCTTTTTTCACTGTAGATATTTTTGATTTGTCGCAGCAGGTAAAGTAAGACGGGTAATTAATAATATCAGTGAGGGCTATACTTGTGTTGAGGCACCTACTGTGTACTGTATGCGGGCTGACACGGAGCTATTACAACCGCAGGGGAGGCGGGAAGAACCGATTACACCTTAGCGCCGGTGCGGATTAAGAGGCGGTTAATTTCAATAAGTCTCCGATCTCGGATTTTGGAGGGCTGATAGTGGGCTGATATTTATGCGTACAATTTGGTGTGTGGATCCATATTTTCACACTTGTCTTTGAATGAGACATATTGTGCTTTTCCTCTAGTGTGTTATATAGGTTTTTGTGTATGTAAAAGGTCTGCAAAGTTTTTAAAAAAGGCCCAAAGTCTGCGGTAAAGGGAGCTCCTCTCCCCGACGGAATAGACTGGAGCCCCTGGAACGACTTCCATAACCAAATCGCATAAGGCACGCCTAGCGGCTAGTCTAGCACACCCCACAAAGAAAGCCGGGTAAAGCGAGAGCGAGAGAACTTCCGACAAGCGCTGGAAGCGATCGATCAATCGCAACAGAGTGGGCCAGCTGGCCAATCACAGGAGACGGGGCTTCATCGGGAGGTGGGGGGGCCTTGAAGAGACAGGAAATAGACTTTAAAAAAAAGAATTGTGATCTTCATTAAGACAGCTTGTCATGACATGTCCATCCATAGTTTCTGCAAACATTGTTAGAAACGTTAAAAGCATTCATTCATCGTAAACGAAGACCCGAAGAGATAGTATAATAGAAGCAAATAGTAAAGAGATAATATGCGTGTCAGATGTGAAAAAGCTGTAAACAGTATGCCTCATACACTCCAGCATGCGGCACAATAATCGGAGTCGTCGGCGGTTTTAAACACTCGTGTGAAACACAAGAATGAAATGGGTTTTTACTCACCACAGCGGTGGGGGCGGCAGCCACGACGCAGTACAGGATGAGCGGGGGGACGAAGCTGGACTCCTCGTTGCCGGGGTACGGCTTCATCAGCTCGGCATCATTACAGAAGAAACCCTGCACGTGCACGCTGAACAGGTCCGTGCACTCCATGTAGTAGGCCAGCAGCACCGTGCCGGACATGATGACGAGCTGGAAGAAGAACATGGCGGGAGCGAGCGAGAGCGGAGGAAGTTGAGGGAGAGGAGAAAGAGGAAGGAGGATAAAAGAGAGAGTTGTCGTCAGTTGAATATCCAGTGCACAGATGGACGTCTCCGTCAGCTTGAGTCAGTTGCAGGATAAAAGGAGATGTTCTTCGTGGCAGATCTCTGAACGTCACTCCGCTCCCTCTGTCAGCTCGAATGTGTCTGACAGGTTTTCATTCAGAACAACTGCATAAATCCTCTAAAAACCACTTCTCCTTCTCTCTTTCTCTCTCTCTCTCTCTTTCTCTATGTCTCATCCTAACCCTCCTGATCGTGAACAAGCACCCACCACCGCCATCACTTACCACCTCCTTTCCTCCCTCACCCTCTCATCCTTTTATCCGTCTAAAATAATCTTTTGTCTCTGGCCTCCTTTCACTCCCCAGAATTGGCTGCAGGCGATCTTGTTTTTTTTTCTTTTTTCTTTTTTTGTATATGGTCTCTTTCGTCACCGATGACGAACCACCGCTGGAAAAAGAAAATGTGAGACATTGCTCAGCAAGGCTGTGGAAATCATCTGCATATCACTCAGCCACTAATGCGCCAATAATACGGAGACTCTTGCCAACCTGCTGACACTATGCTGGGTTGGTTTCATTTTTTTTTATCAAAGGGCAGGGGGGAGAGGTTTTCATATTTTAATGCTTCTGAGACTGCTTAAGAAAAAAGAAAGGCCTGCGGATGTGGATGAATAAGGGTATCTGAGTGAGGCAAAAGTATTGCAAATTAATTTAAACATTAGTCACATAGAGTAGCAGAGACTCAGCTCACTATGATCACAGTGAAAAGTTTCCATGAAGGAGAAGGGGAGAAATGATAGAATAATAATTTATCCTACAGGAATGGATAAACTCAGAAAGGGATAAATAGGTCAGGTGTAATCGTGTCTGATCATTGTTTCACCCTTCTTTGCCGGAAAAAGACTGCCTTCTGCATTAAGTATGGATTTGCTAAAAGATCATATTGAGGTGATTTGTGAACTGGTTCCCTGTGATTCGTTAAAAATGGTCGTTGCAGTGCTTCTCTCCAACACCAGGTGTCACTGTGGCACTGCAATGGGATCAGTGTTGTTTCAGAGGGACAACACGAATGTACACATGGAGGTTTGTGCAAAGCCTGTTGAGTCTTTTAGGGCACAATATTAATCGCAACAAAGAAACCAAACATGGTGACTATTAAAAATGCAGTGTTCACATGCCAGAATAGAAACTTTGGACCAGATTCTTATTGAAATATTCCAGCCTGATTTGTTTGGCGGCTTCTTTTTTTTGGTACCCGACTCTTTCAATAAACTTCAGCAGGCACTGTCAATACTTCATAGTCATAGGACGCTTCAGGAAAAAAAAAGAGCTACTGTACATGAGAAGCTACGTAAACAATGGCTCCACTTGACAAGCTGCATGTCAGAGTGTTTGAGAGACACTGAAGACTGTTTGCTGTGTCAGGGGACACAAGTTGTGGGGACACAATGTGCGTTTGTCTAAATTTTATTGGTAAGAATTTTACCATGGACCTTCCGTGGGACTGCAGATGAAGACTAGCCTGCATGGCTACTGTAAATCTGGCACATTTTACATGTTGGAAACAAGTACGCATGTTGATTAAAGTGCACTGTCCCTTTTAAATGAATAGACACACATTAACACATGAAGATTGAACGTCAGTGTAATCGATGGTCATCAATCAATCAATCAGCATACACATTGTACGGTGGTGCGATCTAAAGTGAAGGATATCACAAATACATGTATGTATGCAGTAAATATTATAACCATGACATTCATTATTAAAAAAAGAAGTGTGCGTCAGCTGCTAATCATGTGTGAACTCTGCACATTAGAGCAAATGTGCTTTTGCTCACAGTTGTTGGACTCTTTCTAAAAGCATCAGGCCATCGGCAAAACGCTTGTAAGGCAATTTTTCCTCTCTTCACGAGCTACAGCACATTGTGGCCCGTATATGATTCCGAGTGGATTTTTCTGAGGCAGAGACTTGGATAGAAGTGAAAACATAATGCATGCTACTTTACTGATTATCAACAAGGTATCCTGTCCATAACTTTTACTAGTGAAAAATAAATAAATGGAGAAAAAAAATGATGGAAGGTGATGCGTGAGCCAGACTGGACAATATGGCCAGAGGGACTCACGACAGCGAAGGCAAGAAAGCAACTGAGAACTAGAGAGAAACGTTGGCAGATCTGGTCCGGTGGCAGATGGCAACGTGGTGATTCGCAGGTAGGTGTGTGTGTGTGTGTGTGTGTGTGTGTGTGCGTTGTGCGTGTGTGTGTGTGTGTGTTTGTGTGTGCGCATGCTTTTTTGTTACTATGCCAACTCTTTGACTCATGAGGAACCATAATAGTTGGCTGCGCACGGGTACCCATGTCACATCACGTTTTTTTACTCATAACTAACAGCGACGGGCAAAATAAAGCCACTTAAATCCTCTCGCTCCTCTATCTTTAAGCAGCTTGTCCACACACACACACACACACACACACACACACAGTAGAGTATCCATGTGACAGACAGATATGGGCTAATTTCATGTTTTCATGTTGTTCCACAAACAAGTTTAAGCAGGGTAATCCTGCAACAAAATTATCTGCAGGTTTTTTTAATATGCAAATTCCTTCACTTCTCCATGTAACCACTTCACAAACCTGAGGATGTCAGGTTTACAAGGAAAGCCCTGGAAAGGGATTGGACATAACGAGAGGGGCGGGGGGGGGGGGGGGGGGTTCACATTATTATTATCACTGGGATTTCATTTACTCTGACCTTTTGCATATGGAATTTAAAAAATAAAAAAGACCAAAGCTTTTACTCGAGCTCATTTAAAGGAGCATCACAGTTTCTGGTCATTCACCGGATTCAAAATGTAAGGTTATGAAGTACTGAGCTGGTGCAGAAGATCAAGACGCCCCATGAAGGAAGTTCTATAAAGCTCACATATTTCCTCTCTCACTCCCCCCTACCACCTCGTCCTCCCTCCTTCTTCTTCTTCTTCTTCTTCTTCTCCACACCGTGAATCCTGGACAAGCGGTGAACCATTGGACGCGATGAGGAGAGTCTTCCGGCCACAGGGAGATTTGAACTTGTTCTGCCTCATCTTACGTCTTCTCTCGACTGTTCCTGTCGTCTGCAACAGGCCTGACTCGGCCGTGCGGGTCAGCCCCTATAATGACCTCCTGACAAAAGGTGTCAAAGTGCACCAGGAAAGTTAGCTGCAGTCGACCCCCCGGAGGCCGAGCGCTCCGCGAGCTGGCCTTTTTCATTGACAGTTCCGCACCTGGACAAGTGTCCTCTTTCTCCGCTTTGGCATGACTTGTGGCTCCGTTATATTCACTTCACAGACAGCTGAGTCACGGCGCATTAGCCGTGTGAAGGGCGGACCGGCGGGAGCGGCCGTCGGGAAAAAAAAAAAAAACGGTTACACAAAGTTTTCTGCGGCACGCCATTAGCCTCCCCCCCCGCCCTTTCGGAGCGGTGCAATTCACCTTTTGGTGCAGCCATTTATACCTCGGTTAGGTTTGTGACAGGCCATATTTCTCGGCGCCTTTCTGGGGGAAAGAATATCCGGTCGGAGGAGCGGATGAGAATTTACTGCTGCCACATAATTCAGTTACTTATAGGGCATTTGTGTCTAAAAATCGAGAGCCACTGGACTTGGAAGCGGTTTCGCCGCTCATCGTCAAGAATCTAAGCCCAAGTGCAGTTGCTCCTGATTCCAAGCCCTTCCGGATAACTACGACCTGGATTAATGACAGTCTGCACAGACATGATGAGTATTAGGCCGTTATACTGTGAGTACGGGCCCAAAAAAAAAAAAGGATTTGTCTTTCGCGGTCTTTACTGAGAATAAATGAATAAAATTACAAACCACCATATTATAAAGGCTTAAAACAGACAAAATTAAAAGAAAAAAAAACTTCCAGCCATATCAAAGACAGCGCCTGTCCTCATCCAGGCTCATTAGTATGTCAAGTACGGCATCTTGTGCCACTCGGGGGGTTTTCAAGAGGGGTCATCCGCTCGATGTGAGGTCCGTCTGAGAACTGAGGGGCCAGCTTCTCGGAGGCTTTTGTGCTTATTTTTCCGGGGGCAACATCAGTGTTAACACACGTCCATGTGTGGCATATTAATCCAGCAGGGAATCACAGCCCGGTGCGTCTCTCTCCTCTCTGCATATCATTTACAGGAGGATAAAAGTTAGAAACCACACTGCTGACCTAGTCAACCTTGCGGCGACATGATGTCACTCAGAAAATCAGGGATATTTGCTCCAAGACGTTGACGTGATGATGAAACGATTCAGACCATAGGTCACGTTTAGAACACGTCTCATGTCTAAACTAAAGCCACCTTAATTAAGCCGTGTGCTCTTCCAAAAATACACGCAACACGTGATTCCCTTTCTTATTTTCGGCCCCCCAAGTAAAAATCACATTGCGTCAGTGCAGCTGAGGGAAGAGAAGGAGACGGAGCGGCACCAAAACGAAAAACAATCCCAGTGGGATTAGTCGCGTTGTTGAAATAACGACAGCCTCGAGCATTATTACAGCATCACGCCGGAGGAGAACGGGTGAGAAAAATAAGGAGCAAAAAAATCATCTCTGAGGTCGACAGAGGTAATTTTCAGAAACGTTATAAAAAAAAAAAGGAGATTGGTTCGTTCTTTTCCACAGTTGACGAGAACACAGGCGAGCTCTTTTTTTTGTATTTTTTTTCGTACACAACACCTGAAATGTCAAGGTGATTATAGTTAAGATTAATGAAAGCCTCGGGTTCTGTGTATTACATAATCTCAAACAGGGAGAAGTACAGGATCTCTCTGTTCTCTCAGCTCGGCCTTGATTTCCACACTGTTATACCATCGTCCCCATCTCATCCTCTTCTCTCTTCTCCTCCCGTGTCCTCTCCCATCCCATCCTTATTTTTACCCCCTTTCGTCTCACAGGCCTGTTTTCCATCCCATGGTTACTGATGGCGAACGGCAGACGCAGATGAGGCTCCGGCGGGCGAAGTAACGGAGGGAAGGAGAAGCAACAAGTTGCGAGACTTAACAAACAAATCACCCTAAATAAACATCCTCCATGTGAGACTCGCCTCTGGCACTGAGCCGCGCGGCCGAGCTGCTCCAGTCAGGACGCTGTGTTTCGGGCCATGTGACACCACGGCCCCCTTTTACATCGCTCTGTTCGTGACAGGCAGGGTGAGTAAGAGAAAGACAGGAAGAAAAAAAAAAGAGAGAGGAAGAGACAAAGGAGCAGGGAAAGATGGAGTGATACAGCTAGAGAAGGTGGAAGGGGAGGAGAAGCGTGTGAAATGGGGAAAAGGATGACGGCAGAGACCGAGTGAGGAAGCAGGTTTGAAAGGAGAGAAGGAGGGGTGAGGGAACTGTTAGACTGTGAGGATGTGACAGAGACATCAAAAAAAGGGGGGAGTAACAGAAAAAAAACCAAGGACAGGGAGAGTGAGGCGGGGAGATGGATACGATGCCTTTGGGGACCGCATGAAAAAGAGGGGGAGCCCGTGAAAATAGAGCAATGGAAAATCAAAGGAAGGCTCACAACTCATCGGGCGATTACTTTGTTTCTCTCGGGAGCGCTCTTCACGCTCCGCCGGAGAAAATGTACACGGCTCGGTGTGTTTGAATGTGATGAAAGATGAAAAATAAAAAGGTATGAACATATACAATTTCGTTCATCAGTATTTTGTTTCTTAACATTATTTTTCTGATTTCTCATTAAAGAAAAATCAGATTACAACAAATAACAGGGCCGGGTGACAATTCAATATTATTATTCATCAACTTTCATTGATATCATGTTTTCATTTTACAGACAAATTTCATGATGATGATGTTAAACGTGACTAAAAATAACTGTTTATGTCTACATATTGTAAGATACATGTCAATATCATAAAAGTTCTTTGTCAATATCAACATGTAACCTTTATTTTAGCCATAATCAAGCTGCACTCCAGCAATTTTGTATTCGATTCCATAAAGGTGCTGTGAATAAACACAACAAAGTGTCCTTTGCTTTTATATGACAAACCCCCCAAAACACTGTCCTACATTTCCCATAATGCAACACATATTTCTTAAGCCTCTCCCTGTCTATTTTCATGCCCCAAATTTCAAACACATACTTTCTGCAAACAATGTGCCTGAACTACATGAACTTTATGTGTGAAATTGTTGAAGTGACCCTTTAGAGAGGGATTTGACCTGAACTTGACAAAAAAACTGGCTAAAATCTTGAGATTAAATGGATTAGAAGAAGGGCAAGGGTAAGAAAAAAAACAACAATGTTGGTTTTGAAGAGAAAAACAATTATCAGATCTTATAAAATGAATTTCCCCCTATGTTTCTTAGTTATACTATCTATGATTTCCCTGGCTAAAGTGGTGAGCTGCAGCAGAGGTCAGGTGCAAATATAAATCAAGTCAAACAGAAGATTTTCTGTGAAATTAAAATATTACAAAACTGGTGGCATCTGGTCTTGCTTAATGACACACAGCTCCATTATAAATTATTGATATATGTCTAATCAATAAGTGGGAGGCTTCTTGTGTTAATGTCTCACATGTGGAAAGAAGTGCAAGAGCAATAATGTGACTTACCCAATAAATACTGTGTCACACACACACAAAAACTATATCGCAGAACACACTCATCCTATAGGACGCATTATCGTCGTAAAAATATTAATAACTCTAATCATGGAGGGTTTGTCAGAAAATATGAGCGAGACACAGAGGTCGGTCAAAAAGAAGGCGTGAGATAAAGCCAGCGGCAGAGAGAGAGAGAAGAGTGTGAGAGTAGACTCATCTGAGACGGCTCAGGCAAAGCGTCCAGAGACATCGCTCTGATTAAGGACTTTCAGCTGACATGGTAATTAAATATGGAGGAGTAACACACACACACACACACACACACACACACACACACACACACACACACACACACACACACACACACACACACACACACACACACACACACACACACACACACACACACACACACACACACACACACACTTAGTTTTTATTCATTCCAACACTTTACGCTCTGCTTAGCTGTGTATAATTTACCAGAAGAGGTAATTTGCCAACAGTTGAATTGCCACACACACACACACACGCACACGCACACGCACGCGCACAGAGTCTCTCACCTCTACAAAGATGAAACATGGGATGATGGAGTAGCTGCGCAGGGTGTTGTTGGACGCCATCTTGTCTCCTGTCGGGAGACTTCCGCCCTCTCAGGATTCCACGGCAGATCACTCTGCGGAGACAGGACAAGACGAGCGTCAGCGACCGTTGTCTGGCGATCACAGACGCGCACCAAACGATGACCTTTGCAACTTTCACGCTACACGTCTGTTGCTGATGGAAGCCGACCGTCCCACGGCTGCAGGTCGTCATTTATATTTTACACACTTTCATATTTCAAAGACTCGATGATGGTTAATTTAACTTTCTGTCTGCGCGTATACCTGCAACAAAGTCAGGACTAAAAAAATAATGAGCCGACACAGCCGGGGTGTGCCAAAAAACCCCCACATCTGCTGTTATTTATTCTGCACGAAGATAATGAGCACAGCATCATATTCATCACAATCACAGCATTTGGACCTATCCACCATCTATTGAGCATTTGATCCTGAGTACCGGGCAGGAAAAGTCAGTAAAAGAGTTCTGGTGGATCCCAAGCCACATCAGCTGTAAGAGTCAAGTGCTCTGACATGTCCTATGTCTCCTCTCAGTCACTCGTTCCCATTAAAACGTCCAAAGGAAGGTGGACTAGAGGATTCTGGGTCTGGTGGTGGCAGCTGCAGTTGTTCCTGTTAGGGTTGCAACGGACAAGCATTGTATCAAGTAAGTTGTTCGTTATTATTTTTTCAGATTAATCAATTAAATTTGCCTGTAAATTGTCAGAGAATTGTAAAAAATGCTCATCGCATGTTTCTGGAGTACAGGATGCTATGTTTATTTTTAATTTTAAAATAATTGATTTCTTCAATGACGAAGAAAATCCCCATATATTTGCTTTTTGATACGTGACGGAAGTGATTCATTTTATCATTGAATTAATGCTCTGCAGAGAGCAGGGATCGATCAGGGTCGATTGAGGCTTTGTGGCCCTCAGTGGTAAAATAAACATAACTCGCAAAACAGACATAAATTACCGTTATTTAAATAAAAATTGCATTTGTTTCCAATTTGCGTACAAAAATCCATATTTACTGTCTTATTCAACTTCTATATGTTCGGTTGTATTTGTGGTTTTTTTTTCCATTTATAGTTACTTTCACTAACGTTTATGGACAACTGTAAGATATCAAGCCAGAATTTCATTTCTTTGTCAAAAGGGTTTGATAACGACACCTTAGGGATACATTTTTTTATTAAATATATCGGCCGATTTATTTATATTTATTATTTATATTCATTGTTGCATTTTTAACAGCACTTAGTTCAAAAGCTAAATTTGCCCTCAAAAGTAGAATATTTCTCTAATCTTATCGGATTTATTATCCTAACTCCCTCTGGTCCAGAGCAAACCAGCTGAGACAACAACCACGCCGAAGAGGAATTATCTCCTGCACTCAAGAGAGTCGCTGCCACCGCTTTCATTTCCATCATCTTTTTTTTCTTCTTTTTCACTGCGTTTCATCATAGCTTCTAATTGTCACAAACAATGACATGGCATTTTCCCAGGGAGAACAGCGAGCTGATAAGTGAGAGTGGGAGTCGGAGAGAAATATGTGGTGAGGAGACAAGCGATGGAAAAATAAAACTGCAGAGACGAATATCAAGACGTCATATTCTGCTCTAACGTTAAAACCGATTGGCACCTTTGTTGCACCACATGGTGCTTAAGAGCAGTGACACTGAGAACTGGTGTAAGTATTTTTATGGTTTAGATCCATTCTGTTTTATTCTATTTGACATAGTAGGCATTGTCATATTATTTAGGAATTTCTCACCCAGGATGACACAGTAGGCAGAGTACGATGCCACATAATTGAGTTCCCTTTTCTTGTTTTATCGCAGAATCTGAAGGACCCAAGTTTCGGGGGCCAAATAGATTGCAACATGAGGAAGGTATAAAAAAAAAATGTCTCATAGAGAATGCACTGACATTCTTGGAGACAGATAGAGAAGACGCAACAAGGGTTAGGACAGACGAGCCAAGGTTCAGATATATTTGTCCGATAGGGAGAAACTCATAAACGAAACATATAATCTAATGGTATGTGACCACCTTGACTTCATAGGCTTATTATGCAGATTTATTATCAGTTCACGATGGCAATACAACTGTTAACTGGGTAACATCTCATCTGTCCAGTTTCGCCGATGCATCTGGTATTGGCGACACAAACTTCTTGCTTCAGACATTCATCCGTCTACAGAAACTTCACGCCTGCACCCGGCAAGACTTCTCTCACATACTGTAGCATGCGTTTGAGTAGCAACTCATGCCTGTGAATCAACTCCCACAAGTGATAAACGTGTGCTCAGAAATCCGTCGCAATACAGAAATGTACAATCTGTAGCTTTTACATCTCAAGTCTTTTCAGGGAAGCCACAGAGTGCTCGGGAGAGTGATGGACATTGGGACGTATTTGCACTGTGTTCTGGTCTGTTTTTAGTCATGGACTGTAAAGATGTCGCCATTTGATTCTGATGGACCAACCCCAAAGACCTTAACATTCAATATTGATATGTCACATTCACTGAAAAATAAACTCTGTTGCAACAGAACAGGGTAAATTGTCGAGTCAAAAAATGCCCGAACTCCTCCCACACGTTACTTGCTGCACATCACATTGTGTTTATTAGAATGACTCATTACTGAGGCACAGTATACAGCATAGCGACAGCGCTGCTTCAAAGTGCAGACGGGCAAAGATCCCTCTGCACACCGCGCAATGAAGCTCCACTGACCACAACTAGATTGAAACCTAACTCTTCCATCTCGCCCTGCGGTTATTAGAAGCAGGCCGACGCCGGCAGATCTGATCAGTCCCCCGGAGCGCCCGTCCCATCGCATTTAGCGCACGACAAACCAACTGTAGATGGCAACGATCTGAGCGCGCTCCGATCGAGGTTTACTGTGAAACTAAACCTGCCGCTTCAAATCAGCACAGAGACCCGTCATGCTGCCGTGTGACTGTACTGTACATCGTATTCCGCTGCAAAAGAAAATATAACAATTCAACTCAGCTCCAGCTTCAGGTCGAGTGTCGACTGCAGAGCTTGTTCTCCTGTCAGGAGTTCACTTGCGCGGGGTGGATGTAGCTGTCAGGCGGGATTGACGGATGGTTTCCCGGTTCACTCGAACTGCAGCCACCTACGGGAAAAGTCTGACGTGCCATGTAAAATTTAATTGCTTTCAGTAAATCCATGAAAAAAGAGCTACTGCTGAACATCCCTGCCATCCATCACGGTGCGCATTAGCGGTGTAATCGGCCTCCGGCGCCTTAGTGACTTTTCAGATTAGGGCAGGTAGGGACGGGACGCGTCCGCCACTGAGAAGGGATTGAGGAGTTATGTTTGTAATGTGGTAAAAAAAAGCCCCCAAAATGAAATGACCAAACTAATCACATTTACATTTTTACTTCTGATGCTGAAAAAGTTCTCTACAACCGCCAGCAGGAAATCAATTATTCATCATTATCTGCAGCTTTCTTCACTGAACCATGATTTTATCAAGCTCTAATTCCTGTTTTAAATCTCAAGAGGAAAATCAGATTTGTATGAATTGCACATAATCTACAGCACGGCTCCCGAAACGTACATCGCATGCGTGATTAAACTAAAGTAACTTAACTAAGTCACGATGCAACACAACCACAAAATACCTCCCACGATCATGATGATATACCCGTGAAGGAAGCTGTGATGTATAATCCATAATAAGACAAACATCTGCAATCATAACAGTTTATCTTGAAGAAAAAAATCAAATCAAAACAAAGATGACATTCAACAAATGCCCACAGAGAATTGAACCGATTATGCTGCGAAGAGCAAACAGCGAATTACGTTATGCAAGATTTGGAAACCATGGTAACGTGTATGCATGCCAAGTGCTGTGATTTTCCCGGAGCAATGACAAAAAAAAAAAGGAGAAAAGAAACAGAGGTGTGTTGTGTCTGGAGCCCGCCTCATGTACTCTGGTAGTTTTGTCATTACGCTCATGCAGTGAGTCCTCCGGTTAATATCTCAGAACAAGAAGACAAATCTTTTTCATTTTGTTTCCAACTGTGCTCATGAGATACGAGGGTTCAGTTGCAATCTTGGCTAATTCATGCACACAAAATCGGTTAATTGTCCACAAGTTCACTTTGTGACACCAGAGAGGATAAACCAACGTGTAATGTTCAGTTAAGATCTGCCTGACTTGTCGCCAGGCACCGAATATTCCTTTCTCCGGGTCGTTTTTAAAAAGTGAACAGGAAATGGACCAGAAAAGAAATTTCACATCCTTTGTCCTTGGTCCTTTTACACAGAAACCAGTCCACAGGATGGTGGGCAAGGTTTCATATTTTAACTAACTCGTTCATACAATCCGTTCACATGTTGGAAATGAAAAAATAATTCCCACATGTAATTTTCATGATTTTCCTACATTTGTTAACTTTAAGAACCAAATAGTTTCTAAAACTAATCAAATAAAGGCACTTTTTCATTTTTTTTTGCTATTTCCATCAATGTCCGTGTGATTCCGACACAGGCATCACAGAACTTGTGATTCGCTCACAGTCCGTAGTACTCAGAGTACTTTTCTCTGTGATGCTCAGAGCGGCACAAAACCTTAAACCTTTTGACACGTGCAGTCTATTTCTACAAGCGACTCAGAAACTGTGCAGTCCTCCACACTTGTATTTTTCGCCCAGCTCCGCGGCAAATCATGCAGAAGGAACACTTCGAAAAAGAGACTGGCAATTTAGCAGTTGGACTGCGAGCTCGATGGTTTGACTCGGGGCGCTGTGACAGATGATTTCGATCGGGGAGTTTAAGGGGGCCACGCTCGGCGTCAAAGAATTTACACTGAATTCATTTATTTCCTCACCAAAGCCAAAGCATCACGGCCACGGCGCTGAGCAATTGGACTTAGGAGCGGTGAGGTTCTTGTCATGATTCCTCTTCTTCTTCCGCCCCCGGGGACGTGACAGTGCTCAAAAGGTGGTTCAAAGATCGTAAAACCGAGGAGCACTTTTCTTCCAATTCTAGGGGCCAGTAAATCCCGCTCGGACGAGAGGTGATCAGATCGCCCTCGCGGCGGCGGGCTCGTGAAGCGAGCAGCCCACAGGCCTTGTCGGGATTCATCAGCGTCTCCGCCCCGTCTCAGCCAGGCGGTGATGACTTTGTCTAGACGCGGCTGCTCTCCTCTCTGACGGAGAGAGAGAGAGCCGAGGAGTGCGAAGCATGGAGCCCAGGAATATCATCCGATCGAACCATCTCCTGGTCCCCAGCTGAGCGAGGTCTGGCTGTGATGACTGACTGAGCGCGACAAAACTGTCACTCTATGACAGGGTTGGTGATATAGAGATGTGAGTGGAAAAGAACTGGGCTTGGGAACATGAAACATCACCTCCTGTTATCAGTGCCGGCGTTCAGCCCCCTGACTTTAAAACACACTGGTTCGCACTGCAGCAGACAGCAAACCGTTTGGTAATCACTTACCAACCCAGATGACTTCATACCAGAGTAATATCTTCATCCATATCGCTTTGGACAAAAGCGCCTGCTAAATGGATGTAATGTAATGTAACTGCTTATAGTGATCGCTTTTGGTGGATTGCGGCTTATTGAAGCTCACTTACAGACCTGCATGAGGCTATTTTAGACTCTTTTTCTGTTGTTGTTTTGCATCAAGCTGTGGAACACGTTTGCTGGGAAACAGACCAAGTCCACATGCCAGTTTGTGTCCAGACACTGCTGTGGCGTTTTTTATTTGACTAAAGAAGAATGGAATTTGGATGCAAAAAAAATCCCCCTGCTGTCATCAAATGGTTATCTTCTCCACATTTATTATATAACTCTTACACAAATCAACCTTTTGTCCCTGAAATCATAACTGTAAGGAGAAGATTTGCGCTTAAAATGTATATTAATCTCTAAAACAGTGCATCCACACTCTCTGACGGACACAGAGCCGTCCCATTGCTGTACCACTCTTGCCAGCGGAGCATCTCCATTGCTGTAGATAGTCACACTTCCCTTGTGGCTCACTCAAAAGGCTTCTTGGGCAACGAGTCTATCTATTTGGAATGTAGAAGATAATATTGCACGTATTTTGATCACAGGGTAACTGGTGGGAAATCTGTTTACATAAAAATGCGTTAACGTAAAAATAACACTCCTCCACCGAGGATTCATAGCGGACAGAAACAATAAGGCCGAGAGAGTGAGCAACTTAAAGAGACATATAGGGCAAATGATGAAGTGAAATACTATTTTAGCAGGTGGTTTATTGTAGGGAGAAGAACATTTGCTTTGTCTTCTGCGAGATTCTGCTTTTCATTCTCAGTGGGAGTTACGAGCAAAGTCCTCGTAGATGGTTTCTCTCTTACTGGCAGCCACAGTTCTGGCCTCCGCATATCCCACCTACCATCTAAACTCATGATTCAAAATGGAGTTTGGGTTTTTTGAAAGATCCACATTGTTCCTTATATTTTCCAACTGAAGATGCACAAAGCCTTCTTCAATAACAAAAAAGTTTTCTGCTGGCTGAAAAAAACGAAACGCTACGTGACCATTCCACACTCTTAACTGTGTGTTCAATACCGTTACCATGACGACGGGTCTGTTGCCGTTATGATCCTGCAGGTCGTATTATTTTGTGTTTTCCCGGCCATTCTTTTGACCAAGTTAACCCAGAAAAGAAAAAAATGATTCTCTACTTCTCTGGAGAGAGAGGCTACCACATTGGCTACGCACAAAACTACCGAACAACGGATTTCCACGAAAAGAAGAATCAGAGATTTTTTTTATCACTTTCTTTAACAATTTTTAGCCGATTTAAAATCAAACCGACCAACAACCATGAAACTAGAACGGCACACAGGCGAGCACATTCCTCCGCCAAGGACATCAAGCCGCAACTAATTACACACACTTCTCCAGTCCGCCCAATATACTTGATTTATTTTCATCGAGATCCTTGCGTTATGGGAAAAAGTAAAAAAAAAAAGACAAAAAAAAAAAACAGCCAAGCAAAATGGACAAGGCTGAAAACATTACCTCCAACTAAATTCACGAAGGCTGCCAACAAGTCCCGAGCATCTCCAGACGCCTTCACTGCCGGGATGAATAATACATTATAATATTACGTCTGTCACAGCCAAAAAGGCTGAAGTCTGCAAAAATGTTCGAGAAAATAATGATGTGAGAGGAGCGAGAGCAAGAGAGGCATCGACTGGCTACAGTAACTCTAGGGGCCGCGAAGCTGTCTGCAGACGTCCGCCTGAGTGGACGCTTTGGTAAACAGCCAAACGCTTGTCAGATCGGTTATGGGAGGATGAGAAAAATTGCAGTTCAAACCAATTCACTACATGAGTTATTTAACGATCACTGGCCAAAATTACGCAGTGCTCACGCTGTCATTGAGCGTATTTTTACTCACTTTTCTTCCCGGTAATGTGTGAGTGTGTTGTTTGTAGCCATTTTGTAATCATAATATGATGATATAAAAGGTATAAATGGTCCAAATTAATGTGAAAATGCATGTTTTCACAATGCCCAATGGCCAGCAGTTGAATGCTAGTGATCCCCCATCCCACTCCACGCCACCATGGCGCCAAAGCCGAGCCCTGTGCACTTCTAAATTAAAAACTGCGCTTAGACTTTTTTTTTTTGGTCTCTCCGACAAACAGATTAACATGTTTATGGTTGTGCAATATGATAAAAAACTAGGAAAGCCTCTATCGGTTCATACTATTCTCTTTGACAATGCTTGGTGTTCTTCGACACAGCGCGGACGCGGGGAGCAAATTCAAACAGACGTGAACGTGATAAGGGATGTGGTAATATCTGAATAGCCGGGACAAAACAAGGAGCCTCGTACCCAAAAGACGAGCGCTGATGCGAAGACGAGAATCATGTCAAACAGTACGGAGGGAGTCGACAGATGAGGGCCACGGGAGTCGAGTGCTCAAAACAAACCCCAGGCTCAAATTTTGCAAAAAAGTCCGGCGACGCACGATATGGGAAGAAAAAAAAAGAATCAGAAAGCTGGAAGGAGATAATGGCTGATGTTGAAACTTTGCAAGAAAAGGGAAAGAGCAATGAGAAACAACTATGGATCAACATCTGGATATGAAATGACCTCTATTGGTATATGAGATTCTGGTCATATCGCACAGCTTTACGGGGGAACATCTGCTCAACGCCTGGCAACAATACACAGTGGAGGACACGGGAATGTCAAACGCAGAGACGAGAAGAAGACGAGAACAAACAGAAATGGAACAAAGTCCAAAGTGAAAAGATGATCAGGAATATCCCTTTTAACGAATAAAAAAAAGGGGGGGGGGGGGAAGAGAAATCTCTCCTGAGAAGGATTTGAGACTCTATGTGAGAAAGAGAAAATCCAGACATGAGGAAGCATCGGAAAAGAGGTTAGGAAGCATTGAGCGTGTTCCGTCAGATGCTGCTCACCACGCAGTCTCAAAAGTCCCAGGGCTCGCCTCGGCTGCTGGCCCGAGCTTCACCCCGGTATCATCCTCCCGGTGAGGCCCAGTGGCGTTTCCCTCCGCAGCTCCGTCTAGCTCACCGGCTGAGCCGCGATCGTTTCATCCGCAGCGTCACATCTCTCTCTGAAGAACACAGTTATTCATTATCAGCCGCTTGATTACCACTGTAAAGCCTCCGATTGAATTTGGGCTAATCTCGAATAAACACAGCGTGAGCACATCTTCGTGGGATCGGTGCTTTTCTGTTTGCTTTTGGTTTTGAGAGTCCATCTCAGTACAATTTACTTTTTATTGACTTATGGATCTTTTCATAAGGGGGATAAGAGCTGAATAGGGTTTTCAAACATTGGATTTAAAAGATCAAAATAAACAGTTCAGCCGCTGAATTAATCCAACAGGAGTGGAGGCCGTTGTTTACCCTCCAAACAAATTTCATTAGCAAACAACGGCAAACGCTTCAGGTAAATTTGCATATGTATAAATGTAAATTTTTCAAGTCGGGAAGATGCATTTCCACAAGCGCTCCCAGGCCTGTGTGTGTGTGTGTGTGTGTGTGTGTGTGTGTGTATTTCACTTTGTGTGTTGAATGCTGAGTGATGCTGCGCAAGTTTTTCTTACGCTGCCTTGTAACATCTACGTCTATATTTAGATGAAACGAGCTCTTGATCTCCGAGTGTTCAGCCACTTTTTCAGTCCGATAACAAACCATCAGAAACATTTACAGTATCGTTCGCCATGCACAGCAGGAGAGGAAGAACTCTTTCCACATGAAACTTCCCAATATTGCTGGAACATCATGATGCTTCTCATCGTCATCGAAAATCATTTTTAATTTGTTCCAAAAAGGTTGATATGAGCTAGAATTGCAGTCAAATCTCTGTCTGTAATTTAGCTCCGGTCATGTATCGTGTATACAAAAGCTGGAGCGGCTCCAATAACTGTATGCCTCCCAGATATTACAAAAGTCTATAAGCTCATGCAACAGTTAGCCAGCTAGAAGGTGCGACCACGAAATCAAAAATCGAAACGTTCACACACAGTGTTCCACAGAAGAAGAGGAGGCCGTTCGGTTCTGGCGTCTTCCAGGATGCGCCCATTGCATTTCTTTGCCATTGCTTCTGGACGGCAGAAAACATGGCCAGCGAAGAAAAAAAGAATAATTACAATTTTCCCAATTTAAAATTTCCTAAAAAGCTTTCCCTCCATTTTTTTCTCTCGCAGATGGCCAAGGCAGTTCTCTTTTTCTTTGAGGTTTTTAATGGAAGTTGTTAACCAAACTCTAATTCTGTTTTGCTACAGCCATGCGTAATGTAGCCGAGCCCACTGCTCACGATAACTGTTTGATGATCAAAGAGTTGTAGCCAAAATGAATACATGAATACATATAGAGAGAGAGAGATTTAAGCTGCTGCTGCATGAAAAATTAAAAAAACAGATTATATAATTCTGTAAATACTGTAAGTGCATTGGTGAAATGGTTGACATTTTTTAAATTAGGCCTCAGATCTTATTTCAGGATAAACCAAAATAAGAAGTTCAGAAATCTCATATAGGAAAACACGCGCGCACACACGCGCACGCACACACGCACACGCGCGCGCGCACACACACACACACACACACACACACACACACACACACACACACACACACACACACACACACACACACACACACACACACACACACACACACACACACACACACACACTGGTGTGTTTACAGCCAGCAGGCATATTTGGCTGCAACTTGAATTATTTCTCCATTAGCAGCAATTCGCATCCTGACTAATTATATACACAAGTCTATGCTGAGAGGCTCGCGCTGCATTCTGGCATACTATTTAAAAAAAAACACCCATTGGAGCCAACAACGCTCAACGACATTAATCAAGACCTCCTTGTAAATGTGTACATTTAGATGTTTAGCCACATTAGATTCCACTCTGTCTTTGTCGGGCTGTCTGGCAAACCCAAGCCGAAATATTCACAAAGTGCTGCCGCGCGTTGTCGTTTCATCCTGTGCCTCTCACACCTTATCACCTGCACTTTATGTATCAGTCTTCCTGCAGATAAGAGGGGGGGCTCACTCAATTTCCGGAGAGGCACGCCTTATCTCACCTGAGGGCCAATCATTCCCCTGAGGCATCACGCTGACAGATCTACCGCCCAATCAGGACACAACCCGCCAAACTAATAAAGCCACTGCCACATCTAGTGGTAATCAAATACCTGCTAGCAATAGACCAATGCAAGGTATGTGTGTGTGTGTGTGTGTGTGTGTGTGTGTGTGTGTGTGTGTGTGATGTGTGTGTGTGTGTGTGTGTGTGTGTGTGTGTGTGTGTGCATGTGATCAATAGTCAGTCTGTGGTGTGGGGGCGTGAAAGAGACGCTA
>NC_061534.1:5507500-5547500 GCF_022379125.1 Scophthalmus maximus
AATCCAGATGATCAAAATGAGTACTATCGGATGTAAAATGACCTAATCACAGGCGTTTGTTCAGCTTTCATATTGAGCTACAATACAAATGTTACCACACACTCTGGCATCGCACGCCCACACAGTGATTAAGAAGTATTCCCAACGGAACTAGCCAACTGACGTCTCCGTCGTCTGTCTTCCCTTGCGTAATACACCTCACCTGAAGGCAATTGTCAAAATCTTGATCCTCACCTCTGCGACCCGACCGTAGTTGCAGCATTGGCACACCGCGCTGCCGCAAAACCGGGACAGGCCCGTGTAGCCGGGGTGCTCCTCTCTGCAACGAGAAATTACCCAAAGAAACACTGGTGTGTGCAGTGATCTAGATTCAGAGAGCACGGTACATTACTCCCGGCTCTCGCAGGCACCCCCTCTTCCAATCCTCTGCTTTTTCAGCCCACTTCTTTCACTCCTCGCCTCGCCTCTGATCCGTGGCTTTCAGTCACGGTGAGCAAACTGAGCGGAAAAGACGTGTTATCATAGGCTACTGTAAAATCATTTAACAAAAAAGTGCAGTCAGCGCAAGTTATAATTAACAATAGTGCTCAAGCGGTCTGAGGGCGTGATGGATAAATGTGGAACCGGGGTTTGGGGTTTGTACTGGATCTAAACGAGGACGGTGGCAGCCTGGAGGAAAACAATCAGGCTCAGGACCAGACGGGTTGCTGGGTATATAATTCCAAGATTATCTGATGGCAAATCCAAACTAAAATAGCTATAAATACCTGCCAAAGTGTTTTTTCTTATGATAATGTGATCAATTTTGTTTTTGGAGCAGCAGCAGCAGCAGCAGCTCAGGTGTTCCCCGTGTCCTCGCTACATGCATTCAGGCAAAGTACTGAGTTGTAGGTCGCCTGTGTTTTGGAAGCATTCAGAGCCACTTACACATGCAGCCACTGTAGTAGACACGAAGCGTAAAAATATATACTTCAGCTCGAGGGCTGTAGATGTGGCGGTCTGCTGGACAAGAGAAAGCAATGACAATACGGCGTTTCACATGCCAAGAACTTTGACAGCCTCGCTTCAGTTCTCACCCTCTGCCTCGGCTACTTCTTTTCACATTGACTTTATAATGTGAGGTCACTCTACATGTAATCTGTTTCCATCGTTCGACACTGTTTAGTTGTTCCGAGAGAAAGGGGAGAGGCCAACTTCACTATATTCATGTCTCTGTCTCATTGGGGGGGGCGATATTTTTGGAAAGATCCCACTGGGATTTCTGTCGTGGGAAAGAGATTCATCAAGTTGGTTTGTGTTGACTTAAAATTCTCATGGACAATCTCAGCAGAAGCTGTTTACACACTGACATCAATGTGTTGCTCCTGTGGGATGATTTGTGGAATATATATATATATATATCCTCTTTGTGAAAGTATTATGTTTGTATTCTGCCAGAGAATTCAACGAGACAGAGCTGATATGTGGTGCTTGTTTGAATCAATGTAAAATTACCAAATATTGTTAAGATACTGAAGTACGTGAATGTATGAAGGGAGACGACAGGTGTCAAACCTGGCTCAGTGCAGACTTTGGACCAAGTGTACATACTTGTGGTCGATGTTACAGCATCTCCAGCATTTCTGCACGATAGCGCCTTTGTTGTAAAAAGGTCAAGTCGAGAAGTCGTCCATTCAGCTGCAGTCCTGGGTTACAAAGGCCTGTTGACAGAAGAGAGGTCAGATGAGAGTTAGTCAAACTAACAGTGGAGCCACAAGTACACGCAGTGCAGTAGAACAGTGGCACGCAGAGGAGCAAATTCTAGTCTATCTCTTTGTGGTCATCGGGGATCTTTTTGCGGTAGTGTCCTGTCTCGTTGTGGTCAATTTGTGTCTCTGTTGTGGTCAGTTTGTCTTTTTGTGTCATATTTCTGTCTCTTTGTGGTCATTTCACATCTTGTTGTCGTCAATGTGTGTCTCATCATGGACAATCTGTGTCTCCTTGTAGTCATTTTGCATGTTTTTGTAGTTCCTTTTCATGTTGTTAACAGGAAATGTTACAGTTACTTCAAACAGCATCTCTGTGTCCATTCGGCCCATTTGGTGATCTGTCAGTGATAGAAAAACAGGGAAGTAATTTGACAGAACTACGTGAATCCGTGGTTCTATATCTTGCAGCTGGAACCATTTAAATTTCGCGGAATTTTCCATAACCCCGATTATATCAGCATTTCCCCCTTCGATTTGTCCCATCTTATACGTGTAACACGAAAGGAGTCGAAGCTGAGCAGCATTCGCAGGAGTCGTTTGATTTTCAGGACCTTTGTTCATCTATATGCTCACTCTGGGGACCACACACACACACACACACACACACACACACAAACACACACACACACACACACACACACACACACACACACACACACACACACACACACACACACACACACACACACACACACACACACACACACACACACACACACACACACACACACACACACACACACACACACACACACACACACACACACACACACAGCAAAGGAATATCAGCTTACACATCACCCAGTGTGTACACTTGTCGTCTCATATACTATATTATTCTCTCCTTCTGCCAAGGAAGCTCCGCAATGACTCAACAACGTAGTGTAGTGTTTCACCAATACGATAATAGAGAGAAGCATGTTGGATGGGGCAAACGATAACACAACACAACGTAAATATTTATTGTGATGGGGCTACAGTATATCCTGTTTTTTTCCTACCTACTTCACTGAAGACAGTAATTTGAGTTCCGTCTTTTGTCACTCTCATATTTATCGCCGCATAATCCAATCTATGGCAGAAGAAATTAATTCTTTGCATTGTGAATGTGTTTTCTGCATTTCCCCGTTTCCCTCCACCTTGTGATATGTATAACAGTCACACTCCAGATCTCCGTCTTCAGCAGTTTTTCCGGCTGCCATGATTCCCCTCCACGGCACTCAGTTAAGTGTCTCAGTGGGTTTCAAAAGACTCTTTCTCACTCGTTCTCCTCACTGTACTCTCTCTCTGAATAAGTGGCTGGATTTGTCCAACTCTCCACTCATCAATGGAGCTTGAGTTGCACTGTGACTGCATGAGACTGTACGTGTCTGTTTCGTGTGTGTGTGTGCGGCCCCCATTATTCAAGAAGCTTATTGATCGGAGGGTGTTTGGTTTCTCGGCGGCTCCTAGGCGGTGGGCCCGTTTCCATGGTAACGTAAGCAGGATGGCCACGGAGCGACCGGCCTTGGCTGTGATCAGTATTGCTGGAGAGACGATGATACAAACGGCCACTGACTCACACTCACGCACACACACACACACTCACACACAGCCTAAAGACAAGGCAACGAGTTTTTAAATGTACTACTCACTGTTTTGGAGTGCTACACCGAGATTCCTATTCCCATTCCCATTTTCAATACTTTGAAATAATTGAGGAATAGATATAGAAAAAACTTTATCACCATAAAGTGGCCTCAGTCCATTTTATTAAACTGGGCAGGCTTTTAATTGGACAGAAACCAGAGTAATCTGAAAACTACAGATTGCATTAGAGGGAATATATCCCCCAGTGGCAACTAACCTGTTGGTTTGTGAGCTGCCCTCTTGAAGCCTTAGAGTTGCGCATTTTCACCGGCGGCATATTGGCTCTTTTGAAACCGGACATAGGGGATGGGTCTGACTCCGAGTTCGTCCACTGCGCGCCCACCTACACCTGCAACCATGAACCTATTGGACGGACCAGCTGTCAATCACGTTGTCGTCTAAACTCCACAGGAAAGTGTTTACTGACGTTATAAATCAAGTGAGAAGTCGTTTTCTCATAGACTTCTATAGAAACTGACTTCTTTTTGCAACCAGTGGAGTCGCCCTCTGCTGGTTATTCCAGGCTTCATTTTCCGGACCCAGTGACTACGTCCACTTTTATACACAGTCTATGATATCCCCTGAGGTCTGCTTGAATATCATTTTTCTGATGAAGTGCTATTCAGTTTTAGATTCAAGTAGTCTTGAGCTTAAAAGGGATACAACAACTTTTTTTTTTTCTTTTTACTTGTTGTCCAAGAGTTTGAGATTCCCCAGACTCAAGACAATTCTCCGTCATTCATGCTTCCAACTGTATCACTGTCAACTATTAACTCTTCTGGGAAGATCAGAAAAACTCTGTGTTAGACCAGAAATAAACCTGCACATACAACACATTATTTGGACGCTGGCATGTGCACACATGTGAGGGCTGAGACAAAATTCAGATTTGGCTCTCTATGGGTGACCTGTCTCACATGCATGTATGGATTCATATTTGTAATTGTAGCAGTTTTTTATGTACCATTAATCCTAAAGAGTAAAACAAAAACACACACATGCGTATTCATTGATACTGATGTGCATTTTCATGCATATTGATCAGCTGACATTGTAGTTATTACGTTTGTCCACAAGTTCACACGCAGGCATATACATATGTAAGAAAAAAAAATAAAAAGAAAAAAATTACAAAATAAACACGCATCCACACCGTCTGTATTGAGTGGGAGTCACGCTGATCTGCTGCTAAAAATAACTTGGCTCCGGAGGTTGTCGTGGCAACCAACAAACTGATGCCAGGGTGGGAACGCTCTCCTCCTCGAGGAGAAGAGAATGCACATTCAACGGCGGGATGAGCCGAGTGAAAAAAGGGACGATGTAAACGAATGCGGAGGGATGGGAAAAGACAGGGAGGCCGAAAAACGATTCCTGAAGAAATAAAAGAGCAGTATACAGCAAAGAGACAGAGGAGAGAGGATGAAGATGACGAGGAGGGCATGAGAGGAGATGTGAGATAATGCAGAATGATAAGCGATTGGAGTAGAATAGAGAAAGAGGAGAAGGAAGATGTAGGGAAGTCAATGAGTGGTTATGAAACGCAAGTACGAGGAATGAAGACAGCAATGGAGATAATACAGAGGAGAGGAGAATGACAAGGAGGTCAAGGAGGAATGAGGGCAAAACCGTAGGGCGAGGAGAGGTGTGAAGGGCATGAAGAAATAGGAAGAGAAAGAAAGAAATAAGAAGGAAAGGGAGGGAAACAAGGAGAAAGGGTGACAGAAGAAAGGGAAGGAAGGAATCAGTCAATACTGTAACAATCTTCATATCATTCATAGCCACTCCAGGTGGTCTCGGGCTGGTTTTCATGATTCGGGCAAGGCCTCTTTGTTCCAGTTCAAGGAACCACTCTCATATGTGTCTTTTAAAACTTAAGCTGGAGCCCTTAGAAGGGTATTTTTAGGACTGTCCGGAAAAAAATCTAAACCGTTACCAGAAGAGAGGAGCGGATAATATCGGCACCGAAACAACCACGGTTTAGAAACGAGATATCTGGCGATCACGTGGCTCTGACAAGAGGCTCTATCCCCACATTGCTGCCTCCTCCCCTTCATTGGCCACGGCCGACAGACGCAGGCGCTGACCTAGACTCTGTCTGCCTCCAACTCCCGTACTGCCTGCCTTAAGACGTGGTGTGCTGCTGTGTGAACAGACACTGATGCTGACATGAGGCCTTAACGGGATCACAGTGGGGAGGTTGGGGGTTGGGGGGGGGGGGGTCACAGCTGGGAAACGAAAGGGTGCAGAGGTTCAGGGTTGATGCGCGAGAGGGGGGGGGGGGGGGGGCAGCATGGGGAAAGACGGGGGGGGGGGGATGTTTAAATGAGCGGAGAGTAAGGGGGGCGAAGGGCAGAAGAGCGGCACAGTTGAAGTGCATTTGAAGGGAAAGGAGATGCGGTGAGATGTGCGAGGGGACGGCGAGGAGTGATGGGGAAGCACATGGGCTGAGGACGTTCAGGGAAAATGTGGGCTTAAGGCAGATAGGGAGAGAAGGGGGTGCAGGGGGGATTAGTGAGGCAAAGACAAAAGCCCTGTACTGCGCAGGGAGCTCAAGCTCTTCATCCACATCCACCATAAATCATCGCACCCGTTCTGTGGCACTGTCTCTGTCCCACTTCCCTCCTTTGTTTATCTGCTTGATCATAAACACAGCCGGCGGGGAGATCCTCCCTGTCGTCCATCTCTGCACGTCTCTTCGTTTACCCGTTTTTCCCTCTGTTTCCCCGACATCTCCCTTTCGATGTCTTTCCCTTTTCGCAGCTTCGCCCCGTGAAGCTCTCGGTTGCCTGCTCTCTCTGTGTGTGTGTATATCCATATGACAACGGTGAAGGATGATTTCTCTCGTGAAATCCTGCATGAATGACGCCCCCCCCCCCCAAGAGAGCTCTCCTTCTTCTCTTTGCAACACAAGACGCAAATAAAATCAAACTAAAACTTTTTACCTCGGAGCCATGTTGGTGTACAGTACAGTATGTCTAACTTTTCAAAACCGAATCCTACAGAATGGGAGTATGGAGGCGGACCGCTAATGAATCAGACGTTTCAAATGTCTTCTTTAAACTTCCCCCCTCCAAACAAAATATGGTATTAATTTGATTCTGGAGAATATGCAGCTTCCTTTCATGAAGTCCTTAGAGTGCTCATGAAACAGGACCATCCATTTCTAAACAAAAGGAAACTAAAAGACAGTTTTTTAGTGCTGATGCCGCATTTGCTAAACACATTCAATTAGAGATTTAGAAAAACTAAATAATTCACGCTGAAAATAAAGAGAAACAAGAGCCCTTCTTCCTCACTCTCGCACGACTTCAGTACAATGAGCGTGACAAAATGCAGCGGCTGAGTTTTCATATTGGTCAAAACAAAGAATTCTGCAAATTTACAACGATGAACGTTTCACACTTTCCATGAACCGAGTTCCTGTGCGGCACAAACCTCACACACTCCGGCTCTGTCAGATGAAGATCAGCTGTCACCTCAGTCATCTTCGCTGCTCGCAATCTGAGCTGAATGGGAGCAGATGTTCTCCGGGAAAGCATGAATAGGGGTTATGATGTCACCAGATTGATGGATTCAAATGGTTGCCACGGCAATGCCGATCAAGCCACACACTTCAGGCCACATAGATGACAGGCACAAACAAAAACTTTTTTGAGGACTTCCTCTGACTGAAATCATCCCTGTAACAGCACCTCAGGCTAAAAATGTAATCTTGCCCTTCCAATAATTTATGCCTCGATTCAAAACCCAAATCCCTAAATCTGCGTTTACCTTATCTTCTTAATACATCCTCTGCTCTAACCTAACCTCGGGCAAATGACTCATTATTCTAATCTGTAATCCGTACAAACCCGGAGTCTGACCCAAAAATATCTCCCGAAAACTTGGAGGTGCGGCACGACGTCCGCAAAACGCAGATTTCTCTCAGGTCTTCCAACCTTGTGAGGACATTGGGGAGATACGCTCACACATTCGGACACGCACAAAAATGCATTGTTACACACATTGCTCGCACACTTGACAGCAATTTCATACACAGGCCCTCAGGGTGCTCTCCCTGAAACTCTGCGTGCGACCTAAACAGTGACTGAGGATTACACACACACACACACACACACACACAGACACACACACACACTCTACTCCAAACACACATATAAGTGGTAAAGACACACGGCGAGTCGTGCTGCTTATTCGTGTGATTAAATCAGTGTTGCAAGGTGGAGGAGGGGATATTCGTCTCCATTAGAGACACGGACGGGCTGAAAGCTCTTGGAAACACTGTGACTCAACATGACGGCTCAAACACACAGACACACACACACACACACACACACACACACACACACACACACACACACACTAGAGACAAAAATAAAGACAACAAATTACTATTGCAGTTTTGCTCAGGGCACTGTAGTGTCCAGCAGAGAGATGTATAAATGTGAATATATCCAAAGGCCCCCAGAACTTTTTTAAGTTGAACAGTTTCCTTGATTCTCTGATTTCTGCATTGTAGGCAAACGCAACGGGAAATATGTTCCCACACAAAGGATGTGAAGTGTGATATAAACTATCCTCCACACCAACAATGTAATTTATTGCTGGCCGGCGCAGAAAACGTGCTGCCCAGGAGGATGAATAATGTAGACTTTACATCTGCACAAGATAAATAATACAAAGTACGCGCTTTTGTTTCCTCCTCTCCTCCCTCTGTTAGCGTCTACAACCTCTCCTTCCCTTCCCCTCCTCTCACGTTTTGTCACCTCTCCTCCCCTAACGCAGTCTCACAGGTCAGTGAACACTAGCACAAGTACAAATGTGATGCAAATCCGACAGCCACTCGTCTGCGCATGAATATATTCCGCCAAGCTGCAAGATTTGTGTGTCACAGAATCGAGCGCAACAGAATACAATACAATATATCGCGATACTTTATGATTATTATTCAATGTCTTTGGAGCTCTACTGGCTGCGATGCTGATCCACCCTTCAAAAGGTCAGCGTTGTCTCATTGAAATGACTCTGTCGTCATAAACGCTGTGAAAGGATATGAACATAATGTTTGATTGCGGCACTACATTTTTTTATTTTTTTTTAGGTCTGACATAAATGTCAACACTGATGTAATTACATGACCAGAATATGAGTTGGGGTGAAACATATTACGGATTGATGCCACTGGAATGACTCCCACTGCTGCACTGATTCTGGAGTTCACTTTTGTCACAACGATTTAAGTTAACAAAAGATGCACAGCAATCATCAGCAACGGCCTTGACTTAGGTTTTCAAAGCAACTATTCAAAAAGGATGATCAGATGTAAGATGAAACATGAGTCAGCTCTCAGATCGTCGGCAGTATTCAGACTTTATTCAGAAAGTGATTTCAGTTGCACCACGTTTTCATCTGTTGTCACACTTTATTGAAATACAGAAGGGATATCCATTTTTTTTTTTTCTCTGCCTCCATCCTGTCAACAAAGGCGTTCTGGCATGGATATGTCTGGCACTGACTTCGCCTTCAAAGTGAAATGTTGCCTTCAGGTGTTTTTAAGGGTGTTAGCAGCCAAAGAGGTGACAGGGAGAAAGCTGCAGCTTCCAATATTCACAAGGCTTTTAACTTTCTAAACTTGCTACTTCAGCTTATCGTGTAACCAAGACACGAGCGGAAAACACTCAAAGAAAAATAGAGATTTATACTGCTATGCAGACTCCAATATATATACATGTATATATATATATATATATATATATATACACACACATATATATATATCTATACACACATACACACATATATTCACAAATATATACATATGCATACATATATATACATATACACATATATATTCACAAATATATACATATGCATACATATATACATATACACACATACATATATTTATATATATATATATAATATCTCATTAACTGTCTGAGCCCGAACCTGTCTTCTGCGACAAAAAAATGCGTCACGTTATAAACGTCCTCATAACATTTGATCAGTTTATGCCAGCAGCAACTTACGGTTTGTTTTGACGCGAAGCTAACACTTGCCCCGTTCCAGGCGGGGCTTCCGTGCGACCGTGGCCCTTTAGGAAGATTTGCAGCGCGGCCTGGAACTTCAGTGTCTTTTCGGAGACTTTGTGCAACATGTCCATGCTGATGAATCCAACATTGAATGACTTTGATGATCATTATTATCCCGTTTTTCGCGACGCAAAAGGGCTACTGTTGTTGTTCCCGGACTTCTAGCTGTCCATTTTAGATTCTCTTGACCAATCAGAGGCTTTGTTATGGATTTGTACCAATCAGACGCTGTGTTATCGACGGCGAAAAAAACAAAGCTTTTACACTGAAAACAGGACCTCTCACTCCTCCTGTTTACGTGACTTTTTGGGTTGAAAAATCAAAGGACTGTACATAACTTTTGATCATTTTATGAGTACAAATGTTTTGAATTGTTTTCCCTTATAGCCAAGGCTTCAAAGAACAGCTTTCAGGAGGGAAAAATCTTCATCAATATTGTTTGCTGTGTCATTATGATGAATGTCTTTGAGATTCAATTACGGTTTTGTTTTTTCTTTTGTCTTTATGGTCACATAACTATTTATACATCTATGTGGTATCACTGAAGCATACATATTCTAATAGTCTAGGTTGTCCTGAAAATATAACTTGACTGTACATTACAGGGTTGATGTTAGACAAGCATTATTACAGGAGGTGACGCGGTGGACCGAAAATAGGAAAAAAATGGCTTAGGGTTCAGATTAACAGCTTCATAGAAATAATACTCTGTTGAGTTACAAAGCCAACAACATCATGGGCAAAGTTTTAAATACTTAACTTGGATCAATTAACAATGTTAATACATTTTTTTTTTCAGTGACGTCGGGAAGAAAGACTGAAATAAACCTTTGTTTTGACCATGATGTCATTGTGCTTCAAGACAATTATGACATCCCACTGCCAACTCCGCTTTTTTCATATTCATAAATCCGGATGATTCACTGGCCGTGTGACATCATTGTGGTGTACTGTGACATTATCATGTTTTGTCCATCATCTCTTTAGTGATTTTTAACCTCACTTTGATACCGTTCCGTTTTTGAAACGTCAAAAATTTCTTTAAGTTATGGCAAGATGACGACGTGCCAAAGTAACAGGGCACAAATTCAATTAAAAATGAAAACCTGACAAACCTGCAGCCGAGCTTCTCCTCTGATTTTTGTAATCCTCTGAAGAGGAGCCTCACATCCGAAGGATGGTGCACTACGTTGATTACAGCCTCCTCCAAGGCCTTGTTGTTTTGCACCATTTTTCTTTCTCTCACTCAAAGCAACCAACGACGGCTTCCTGTTCACATTGGAGAAATGATTACGAACCTCACTTTACAGGGAAACGTCCATTGATCTGTACTTTCTGTCCAACAGAATGTAACTGAACACACATCTGGTGCTTTCAACTAAAGTATCAGCACACGCCTGATTTCGCAACACTGCACCGGATCAATGTCACATGACTGAGCACATGTGGACACGGACCGGTTGTGCAATACGCTCGTGTCCACTATACGTCAGGTGAAATCATTGTGAGTCAAGCGGTTTCTACCGGTGATGTCAGAGTGATGATTCAGAGGATCGCAGCTTTGCAAGGAACCCGATTGGATGAACTTATGGTGAGACCTGCCTTTGCCTCTATTGAACTCCAAATTTCTCTCCACATTCACAGATCTATACACGCATATCTAGTTTAGTGTGTGAAATTTATGCTTGCATGTGCGTGTGATCTCAGCATGTGACCAGTAGCATGTACATTGTATTTTTGTCTGACGAAGAGGAATGAACGCTTGGACCATCACCGGCTTTTTGTTGTTATAAATAATTGAACCCCCGCAGCGTGCGAGCCGTTTTCCTTTTTTAGTGTTTGCTCGTACTTGGCTCAGCACCTGCCTCGTTTTTTGGCTTGCAAGTGCGTGTACGTCTTCTACATTGTGTAAATGCTCTACAAGATTTTATGACAAGAAGAGAGAGGTGGATGCTGCGGCAAGAGGAGGAAGACGAGAGATTCTAAGAAGAAAACTATAAAACTGTATATGAGGGTAGAAGGATCCCGAGCCTGTTTAAAAACAAAAGAAGATTATGCAGAAAGCAAAGCAGCAGTATTATGAAACAATATTTTTTTTTACAGCTAGTGCCTTGGGCAACAACGTGAATCTGTTTATACTTACACACAAGTTTGGTCGGCCGTCTGAAAAACATCATTATAAAATACAGTCATTCTCCTCCCACCACATCCTCTTTTTCTTGAATTCATTTCCTCAATGGTACGCACACGAAGTTCAGCTGAGAACCAAGCGTTTACCCCCGAGGTTTACCACAACATTTAGTTTAACCTTTCTCTGCAGCGGGCGTGTGGACTCATTACCCTCGCTGGGGCTTTTTAAACACACAAATGTATTCAGGCCTCGGAGGAATCCAGGAGCCTACGGTGTCATTCTAATGCTGACACAGAAAAAAAACAGGGGTTGTTGTGAAACATCGGGATAATGCATGTCAGGTCACCATCGTATTAATTACTGGTTGAAATGTACACTACTGTATATCTGCTGCAGCTTATCCCAGCTAATAATGTGTTCGTTTTTGTAATGGATTTGTCGTAAGGTGCCAAGGGACCTGCAGTTGATTGGAACTTCAGGAGTTCTCAACGAACAAACAGTTGATGAGGTGAAACGCCTTTTCCATTGTCAAGGAGCAGCCTTGGCTGCCTGCTCATCCCCGAGCGGCTGTTGTCCAACCATAGCTTTTCCCAATATCTCGAGCGAAACCTGTGAAGGATGGACTCAACCGTGTGTTTGACCGTTAGCGGCGAGCTAAAACATTAAAAGACAGTGGTGACGCACAATCCTCAGAGTATGTGTGTGTACATCCATTGTGGGCCCGTGTCTTTACATTCAGCCGTCGTGTGAGAGAAAGAGGGTCGGCAGGGGAAGAGTTTTACGGGCACAACAAAGCGTCCATGTGAGACAATGCCGGAGTACGGCATCTCCTCCAAAGCACATAATTACTTGCAAGGTTTCCTAATTCCTCAACCCCCAAACCGAGTCTTGAACCTTCAAGCAGTTCTTTGAGGAAGCGGGGACTGGTTTGAAGATTATCAGTTTTCGAAAAATGTGCTCGCTTTCAAGGAACTCGCCGAGATTTACAGTAAGTTACCAACAATAGATCACTAACACGCACGCGCACGTTGTTCTCAGGGTAAATTACCAGCCATTACCGTTACGGTCATGTTGATGATGAACTGACAAAGTGGAACCCCAAAAACCGTGAGTGAGAATGTATGCTTGCTTTGTGTGTGTGTGTGTGTGTGTGTGTGTGTGTGTGTGTGTGTGAGTGTGTGTGTGCGTGTGCATGTGCGTGTGAGTGTGTGTGTGCAGGCATGCAGTGGTGTGCTGCTCTCCATTTTAATGGCAATTCCGTCAGAGCCTTTCCCATCTCCCTGTCGCCATGGCAACCAAGCGGGTAAGCGGCCACGTTTGTCTCGGGGGCCCTGGCCTTCTTCTGGCGTGCCACAGCTGCGCACACACACGCACACAGACATACCCACACACACACACACACACACACACACACACACACACACACTCATACACACATACCAGAACACACGTACTGTTCACACCCAAACAGACCTGCAGAATTCACAATCATAAACACATTAAACCACCAAAACAAACATTTACCGCACAATGCACACACACACACACACACACACACACACACGCGCGCTACAGTATGGCCTCCTCTCAACCCTCTGAGCACAGGGGTCTCCCCAAAATGGTTCCCACACACCTCCCCCCCCTCAAAACTAGTGCCTGGGATTTCCTACTGAAATGCTAAACTGCGTCTCTGTTGATAGAAAGCTCTATAAAATCTCTCTCTTTCACACACACACACACACACACACACACACACACACACACACATCCGCAGATTTCTAACTGAGTTATCAGCACGGTGTTTGTGCCTGTGCACTTGAGCTGGCTGGTCAGTCAGTGGAGCGGAACAACAACGAAAAAATTAACACTCTCCTCCCTGTCGTTTTACCGCTTGTAAGTGGAAATCTGCAAACGCTGATGACGAGTAAAATAACCCCGCAGTTTACTCCACTTACTGTGCCTCCAGGACACAAGTTCAGTTCACTGTGAGCGGTTCTACCTGAAACACCGTCAGCAAGAACTGGTCGGAGCCGACAGCAGGAAAGGGGAATCAGTGAATTACAGCGGGTGGTTTAAAATTAATCTCTTCAACCATAAGCACAATTATTCAAACTAGACATTGTAGATAAACAGTGGAGCCTGATTTTGCATTTGCATTTGTCAAATATGGAAATGTTGCCAATAACCAGACCTGGGGTTTTTAATAAACAAACAGTTATATGTCAGCTGCCATCACCCGTGAGCATAGGTTATATGTTAGAGTACATCATTTTCTACAATTTTTGCAGATAGTCATTATGATTACATTCTGGATCATATTTGTTTACTAAGTCCAACTCTGGAGGTTCATTCTTGACCGTTGGAAAACATCTGTTGGAAAAAAATTGACTGCTGGAGAAATATCAAGGAATTAAAATCCACATCTGACACCAAAGCTAAGTTGTCTGGAAAACAAATCAACGTTTGATTGTATCGCTACTGTATCACCTACTACAGAAGGTGGAACTTCATACATCACTTCAAAGTACTGTGGCGATGCGACGGAAGATGTATAACAGAACATAATTATCGTGTAGATCTATATTTCCACGGATCAATACGGCTTAGTTTTGATCCTATACTCCAGTGTTCGTGGTTTTCACCTTTTTACATCAGTCCGTCAGATTTTTGGATTACATAAAAACAGTCTGACCTCTTGAAATCCATTAAGCCGTTTTTAAAAACTGTCAGACGTGCTCAGATTATGAACATCGAACCTTAAATACACAAGGGAAGGTTAAACATGCACACATAAACTCTGCCACCTCGATGTCACATGCTGTCCCTTTTTTCAGCCTCTGACTGTCACTAACCTTTCCCTCGATTTACATTTTGACGTCAGGCTCGTGTCGCTGCCCGGTGCTTAAAGTCGCAGTAAAAAAATCACTTTCTGCTGTAGCTGCTGCTCAACCGCAGCCGGAGAAAGAGAATGATATTCTCTCGTTCAATTTTTCATTCGTTTTAATAACTTTTGGCCATGACAAGAAGGATGTGATCGTCCTTTATCATTGCCCAAACCCTCCCAAGGATGTTAATGAATTGTTTATCACCTCCGTTGTGGCAAACACACATTTGCCTAAGCGGTCACACACACACACACACACACACACACACACACACACACACTCCTTGTGGGCCGCATCAAAGTCTGGTATCTGTTTGTGCTAACTAGCTTTGTTCAGGAGTGTAAATATGTATTTTCTTTAGTGACCTGATGTTCATTTGTAGGGATATATATATATATATATATATATATATATATATAAAAATATATATAAATATATATATATATATATATATATAAATGTAAGCATGCACTTCATAAATGTGCGTATTACAGTAAAAGTAGTAGAATTCGTATTTTCTCTGTGACTGAATCTGTCTGGCTGCAGCTGAGTGTGCTGAATATGCAAAACTGGTAATTAATACTCTTTTACATGCAGTTTATTTTAAAATTTCTTTAACCTTTTCTTTCATACCTATTGATAAAATATTTTTAATTAAGTATAGATAATAAAAGAACACAGATTGCACCTTTAAAGGAGCAGAAATAATACTGGATTGTCTCAGGGCTGTGATGGAGATGATGATCGATATCAGTAATGCAAATATTAATGGTCAAAGCACCAAGACATAGATTTTTCTCTGATTTATGATGATGTACACTTATGGTGTACATCATCATATGGTTATGGTGATGGTTATGGTTATACTGTAAGGTATTTCAATCAATGTATGCCAATAAAAAAGTAGTATGTCATAATTAAACTGTGTAAGCGTAGTATTTTTAAAAGAAAATCTGATTTTGTGTTATGTATTTCAAAACATTCTAACATTCAAAGCCTTAATGTCCCCGTGTAAGAAGATGTGCTGTATTAACACAATCTGCAGCTCTTCTGAAGTGGGTCAGAGTAAATCCCATATGTGGATCCTGTGGTACTGCTATCTCATCTGAGCTGACAGAATTTCTGGATCAACAACCAAAACCCACTGGAGCAGAAAACGTCTTCCACTCGCTCTGTGTCTACTTTTATAAGTGTGTGCGTGTGCATGTGTGTGTGTGTGTGTGTGTGTGTGTGTATGTGTGTGTGTGTGTGTGTACGTGCAGGAATCTGACTTGGCAGCTCTAAAGACACAGAGCAGCCTGCACGACTGTACATCTGTTGACGTGAACGTAATAAGAGCTTATACTTTGCACGATATCCACCAAACAGTAAAATATCACAATCTGTGCAACCAGACACACATTCAATGAACAAATCGTTAGAATGTACTTGGTTGATTGAAAGTTGTGAGCAACATTACGGTTAAATGAGATTGATATTTTGGGGATTATTTTGTTATTCATATTACAATTTTTCTTTACATTACAATGGCATTATGTCCCTCTCCTTTCATCATCCTCTGGCGATTCAGTGCTTCCTCCCCTAGCATCCTGTTTTCTTATTTAGATAAGCATAGTTATTGTATTAGTGAGGGTATAAACTTCAAATGACTCAAAATTGCAGTGATCCAAATGCCTTAAATAAAGAAGAAATGTATAAATTACCAATCAACTGCACTTTAAAATCTGACTGGCAAGCGCCCTCTACTGGATGTCCTCAGCCAGTGCAGGTACAGGGACAGTTTGTGTGTTATTATCCCTGTTCATATCTGGTACCGTTGACACTGAATACATTGGTAAAATAAGACACATGACATTACATTCGTTTGCAATCACACTCAAAATACGTTTATAGACATACATACTGGTTAATTGTTTTCGGAAGTTGCCAGTCAGACATCTTCAAGTGGGGTCATTAAGCCACAAGATGGCAGTGTAGTCAAGTATGCTCAAAAAGACAATTGATCAGGATAACATGAAGTGCAAATTGAAAAGTTTGAGGCCCGATAAGCTAAAACATCTTTCAATGGTATTGACATCTAATATTTTAGAAAATGCATAATATCAAATCTTTCCAGTTTCATAAAGGTTAAGACATTTTTAATTTTTTGGGGGGGGGGATTTATACTTTTAGGGAGGGGATTGATCGATTAATCAGTAATGTTTTTATTTTTTAATAATAGAACACATGTGAAATCGTTTATCCATATCTGTGATCGAAGACACACAGCAACACCCGACCTGCAGGCTGAGAGCGAAGGGCGAGCGAGGGAGTGCAGAGGGCACCAGCTGCGTGTGTGATGCCCATGTAAGGTCACTACCTAAACCTGAGGAGCAGCTCCGGAATAACTGGCATACCTCGCAATATGATAACCATGGGCCCAACATGACCTGTCAGCAAAGGAGAGAGAGAGAGAGAGAGAGAGAGAGAGAGAGATAAGTTAAGAAGAAAAAGTGTCAACATCTAAATGTGTGGCGGCCAGGAATGTGCAACGTCTTAGCACTTCAAGAGATGTGACCTTCACTTTCCTCTTTTGAATCACATGTTTTCTTTCTTCACAGCTGGTACAAAACAACAACAACTGTGAAATTTAGCTTCATACTTTGGCAACGCTGGGCCATCACGTAAAAAAAAAGGTTTGCCCTATCCAACTCATTTGGCTCCCTTTATTTCTTAAACTATGGAAATTCTGCTGGAAATCCGCAGCTCCTCTGAAATTCCCCCCCCCCCCCCCATTTGTCTTTCATCTTTTCACCCGCTCGGCACATCTCTTCTGTAAAAGTTTATGCTTCCAAATAAAAAAATAATGCGTTAGATTACTCTATAAACAATGGACGCATAAATATTTAGAGATCAACTAATGTCTGTATGGAGAAACACAGGAGGGGAGCATAAGAGGGAAAGAGTGGAGACCAGCGGGAAAAGAGAGGGAGGAAAAGAAGGAAGGAAAAAGGACAGAGGGCATTCAGAGGCTTGGATGAACAAAACCAAAAAAACCAAATGAGCTTTGACAACAGGAAGAGAGAAAATAAATCGGAGGAAAGAGAGCAAAAGTGTTTCAAGAGGGCAGAAAGAGGCACTCTTACAAAAAAACAGAGGAGAGGAAGACGGTAAGAAGGGAGGGAGGCATCGTTGCGGGCAAACGGATGGATGGAAGAAGAGGTCTTGCTTTCTCTCTGCCCTCCAGTCACCGCTGCTGAGTACTAGGCCCAATAAAACGACTGCCGAGCTCCTTGTTTGGATAAACATCCGAGGAAACGTCCCCAGACACTTAACACTCCTTCTCACAGTAGCAACTGGATTCTCGTCTCCTTGTCTTATCTCACATGCCGGTGGACTGGTATGTGTCCAAGGAGCTGATTTGGGAACAGGTGAGCAGGAGGGCGTCGGCAGGGATCAGGTGGCTGGAAATGTGGGAAGGGGTGGGGGTCCCTGGGTGCGGCGGGGTCAGAAGTGACAAGACGTTTAGTGAAAACGGCAAAGGCAGAGAATGAATGAGTACCGGCTCAAACCGCAGCGAGGAATGTATCACTGTGGATGATTGAGGGATGCGTCATCATTGTCTATGAATCAGTATATTTGATTAGAGTCACTGATGTCCTCTTTTGCCGTGCTGTCATGCAAAGCCATGGTGCAATGTCACAAAGTGATTACAAGAAGAGGAATAGGAAGAAGAAGGAGGACAGGACACACTTTTATATCTACGGAACTTAAATAATACATTTGAGCTACCGTGAGACATCTGACGTTGCTTTACAAAACACGTGGGAGTAAAACAACAAAACAAAACAAAAAAGAAAAATAACATGAAAGAAAAGAATCAGAAATAACACTACAGAGACAAAAAATTCCAAAAAAAGACCACAGAGACACAACCAAGAAGAGATGAAAAATGATCTGACAAGGACACAAACTTTCAGTTTTGTGGGTTGTGTATAAAAACAGGCTTGGGTGGGCCTCTTACGTGTCTGTGCTCAGGGGCCTATTCTCTCCTAGTGAAGCGTGGCTCTGGAAGGTGGAGGGGTTTTTCCGAGTGTCCTCTCTGCCTCTTTAAATGGATCCCTTCCCTTCTCTCAGAGGGGAAGGCTTGTTCTCAGGGTAGCAGCCTGAGTGTGGCAGATTGGCCTCTCCTTTCATTATACTGTATCTCCCCTCGGGCTCTCTCTCTCTCTCTCTGCTGCCTTCTTTCCCATCCTCTGCTCTCTATCCCGCTCTCTCATCCTCACATATCTCATCATCCTTCCCTCTCTCATCACTGGCTTTCTCACTACTCATTCTCTCTGTGCAAACCCTGCACATCTAAAATATAAATACCAAGCTCTCTCTCTCTCCCTCTCTCTCTCTTTCTCTCTCTCTCGCTCACACACACACACACACACACACACACACACACACACGCTTACACCCATCCCCTCCTGCTGGCAGAGCAGGGTGATGCCGCAGGAGCGGCGGCAGCATCTACTCTGACACATCCTGGCGGGACGAAGACACAGCGAACATTGCAAGGCGAAAGAAGAGGGAGGAGGAGGAGAAGCTCGGGAGGAGGGCAGAGGAGGAGGGAGGAGAGGAGGACAGAGAGAGAAGAGGAGGGAACGAGCCTGTCCAAAGGACACCGTAGGACGGGACGAGGAGCGGAGGACGAGGACGAGGAGAGGGGAAGGAGAGCAGAGGCGCCGGGTGTTGCAGCCATGTCAGACACACCTCTGCAGGGGAACGGCACAGCCACTGCGCCGTAAGTAAGCTTTGCCATATCTTTTATTTCTATCTACCTTTGCCTCCATCTGTCCACTCCTCGCCTGCTGCATCCCTCCACCTCTCTCCTCTCCATCTGACAGGCTGGGTTGTCATGGGAACCGGAGCTCCGTCATGGTGAGGCTGCTGCTCAGTCATGACTGGAGAGGAGACACGCGGTACACCATGTACACTCCTCCCTCTCCTCTCTCCTCTCTCCTCTCTTTTCTGTGCCTGTGTGTGTGTGTGTGTGTGTGTGTGTGTGTGTGTGTGTATGTAATGTAACATGTTTCAGCATAGTCAATGAGAAGACTGCAGCAGACTTGGTCCAGCTTCTGCAGCTGTACAGTATGTTAGCACAGTCCGCCATGCTGCAGACTCCTTCTTCCTCTGGGTGTGTGTGTGTGTGTGTGTGTGTGTGTGTGTGTGTCCCATGCAAAGATAGAAAGATAATGAGCACAAAACTCACTCGAAAACCCTTTTATTTCTGGTATTTTCAAATGGACTTGAAAACGTATATAAAAACGCGGCAAAGACAAGTATCAAGAGAAGCATCGGGAATGGGTTGAGAGTCGAGTCACATACTGGAAGCTGTTTGGGGGAAAAAAAAGGAGCTTGCTGATAAAATGCCAACTGATGCTGCTTTCCCACAAGACATAGAGAATCCACCGCATCAGCAGACTTTTCAAAAATCCATCTGACCCCCCCCCCCCCCCAGAGATGGAGGCAATTTCCGCTGCGTAAAAGAAACAAAGAATAAGAAGAGATAAAGGAAGAAATATCAGATCAGGTGTCAGCTAGTGAGTCTGTCGCTTTAAGAGAGAGTTGCATTGTGGGTTGTCCTTAGCCTTTATATTGCTAAGCCAAGGGGCGTTCACCTTTCCACCTGCGCGAGTCAGTTTGGACCCACGGTGTCTCGCGCGGTTCGCTGACTCTGGGAGAATGGAAACAAGTGGTAAGTGGTTCATTGACTATTGTCTGCTCGGAAAAAACAACGTGTGGTCACACAGTCAGGTGTCAATGAATGTGATAGAGAGGGAAAAAAACTGCGGGGGAAAACGTTGCCGTGGTCTGAAAGAAAGTGGTCTGACGGGAAAAGTGCGGTTCGTGCTCTTTTAAAGTGTTTTCAGACAATGTGGCAAACTTCAACCGGAGCCATCGGCTGTGAGGACCAATCAATACACTTGATGGAGGAATCTTGGGCAAACCTTCACAGTCGCTCGTATTAAAATGGAGCTGCTAAAAAAGTCAGGAGCTCTGGGAAATAAGAATCCAAAAAGCTGCATGCACAATTGAATTGATTCTAACTGTGCGATATATTGCATAGTGACATGCTCTTTTTAACTGTAATACATGTCGTGCACCCGCTCAGATGGGCACACCTGATGTCATTTACATTGTACAATATACAGTGACAATTACGGCTTTCCGTTCTGCCCCACGCTTTCATCCTTTTCCCGAGAAGCTTTCAGAATCACGTTTGTTGCGCCGGTGTGCAGCTGTCGGCCGCGTGTGCATGAACCGACGGTGGTGACCGCGATACTGAGGTAGTAAGAACAGGTGAGTGGGAGTAGCGCTCTGTTATTCAGGCCTCTGTAGGCGTTTACGTGTTTTACTGTGTACCGGAGCCACTCATGGTTAAATTCATAATAATCATTCTACAGTGTTTAAACGCTCAGAAGGGAAACTGTACATCTCATCTTTGCTGATGTGAGGGATGCACACGTGCGGCTTCTGCAGTGAACGTCCTTGTGCAGTGATCACGCATCATGCGCGTCCTTGTTTTTACATCTAAAACCAACTGGATGTCGCAGATCAGTCGGACGCCGAGCAGCTACGTGGTTTGAGTGACGGACAACACGGTGGACTGCAGCTGGACGTCAGGCTGAGAGTCTCAATCGGCCGTCGACAGGCAGTTTGAGTGACAAGTCGGAGTGATTTTTTTCTTTTCTCCTCCGCCCCCCCCCCCCCCCCCCCCCCCCCCTTTGCAGAGCCGCACCCATGAGGCGGAGAAGGTGCAGTGAGGCGTGAAGCTCCGGTGCATCAATAGTTAATGGCGTCATGGGGAGAATGGAGACGGTGTGGTTTTCTATCATGTCCCTTCTTTTTCCCTTCGCTCTTGTGCCCCCCCCCCAGCTAGTTTTTAATCTCCACGTGCACACCGCGCCCTGGCCGGGGTTGTCCACTGATTCAGCAGAAAGGACGAGGTACAGCAGTGTCCGTGGACAGACGGCCCATTCTCCGCCGCAGTTTGTTACACGCTCCGGTCTTGAAGGGACGAGATGCTCACAGCGATGGGATGAATGACTAATGTCCAGTTTTGCAGGGTGGAAACCCAGCAAGAGCATCGAGTTATAATTCAATATTTTTCATTGTAAGGATTTTGTCCTTATGGAAATCTGACGATCCTTCACTTGCTCTTCAGTGGATCAGCCCTTCCCTCACAGCAGAGCGCCGCTTTGTTTTCCCTCAAATGATCAATGTCACAAAAAGCAGTTTTTTGTTGTTCTCGATTTCTCGAGAGTTAGAACTAGCAGAATATACACTGTCAAATCTGTACACAAGGGGAGATGTGGCGACCACAAAGAGCAGAAGTGGTGATAATCAGAGTGGGCCGAGACATCTGCTTCTCATCTATGGATCTCGAGATAAAAATGATTAAATGTGACTTGGGTAAGCGAAGTCTTATAAATGTATGTGCAGTTACATACCGTACAGTATACATATGGACATGCATGTGATCTCTTCTAAAAAAAGACAACAACAATTGATATATACTTCCATACAGTAACTGGTTCAATGAGCTGTTCTATATTGTTTATATGGTTCTGGACAGAACGAGAGGGTCGTCTTGCATCTACATGATGTTGCCATCGAGTTTGAGTGTTTCACAAGAAAAGCGCGTCTCGTTCACTGTTATGCGTTTAGTTGTCATGAAGTTCTTCGCAGTGATGGAAATTCTTCACAGTTTACCATCCACTTTGAAAGTTCTCAGTTCCTCTAGTCTTCACAGTGAATTCACTCTAAAACTGAAAATGGCTTTGTGTCGCCGTAATAGACGGCAATGATGAAATGAAGAAACCTCACAAAAATGAAGCAGAGCGGATCAGATGAGCAGTGACAGGGAGGAGGAGGAGGGCGGTGGAAAGAAAAACTGAGGTTTTATATTTTTTATCAGGGTTAATTTAAAGTGTGTGTGTGTGTGTGTGTGTGTGTGTGTGTGTGACACACAAACACAACTCAACCTCCCTCAGTGATGTATAAGATATGAATGAGATGAAGGTCTGGCTGTCGGTCAGTCAGAAATAAGTCTGTTTGGGTTGATTTTCCTCTGCCCCTAGTCTCTCTCTTTCTCTGTCACACACACACACACACACACTCACACACACACACACACAGTCTGCAGAGTATGAGTGGCTCCAACGTAGCGGATTTTGTTATTTCAGGCAGAATTTAATTGTTGGGGTATTAAGTTCATTTAAAGCAGGCAAAAGAGATGGCCGCATTGACATGGCATAAAACACACACACACACACACGCACACACACACACTGGCACGCACAAATGCTAATGCACACTTACGCTTTGTCCATATTTGTCCATTCTCTCTGCCTCCTACTCACTCTTTGCATGTTGTTGTATTTGTGTGTGTGCGCGTGTGTGTGTGTGCGTGTGTGTGCGTGTGTGTGTGCGTGTGTTTTCCTACCTCTGGTTCCACATCTGGAGGCCATTACCTCTGGGCTGGGATGTGTGGGAGGCGGGGCTGGGCTGGCTGTGCAGTGAGGTCATCGTGTCGTCGTGGCGATGCAGAGGAACAATGATGCTGTTGTCTCCAACGACAACCAGCCGACGTAGCCGACGCCAGAATTAAGCGGTCGGGGTGGTCAAGATAGGGAGAGAGCGGGGCGGTTGGAAGGATATGAAATTGAAAAATTGTTCTAAAAGAAGCAGAATAGCATTCAAAAGATAAAGGTTTTTAATGCGCGAGCAGCAACAGAATCATGTAAATCCCATCAGCGAGGGCAGATGTAAGTCTTGGACTGGCTGTAAAGTCGCACAGCTGCAGAGTTGGGCCTGGTTTCATGAGCTATTTGTTACCAAAACTCCAAACAGGTCATGGTCATGTGCCCACATTAAAGCCGCGGCAGTATCTTTTAATGAGACAGTGCAGTTTTTTATTCTAGTATCTTGAGGGTGAACCGTGTGTAAGTATCTTAAAATAGTGCCAACAGAATGTAACAACAACAACAACAACAACAACACAGTTAGCAGATTATACTGACGGTAACAACTAATTCCGTACAAACGGAAAAAAACACAAAGTCCTGTATTTTGTCTTGCACCCATCCATATGTGAAGTTTATTGGTTTACACTTACGTCACCTTTCTTCCTCCTTTGTCTCCCATCGCGTCCGCCGCGGCCCCTGGAGGGTCTTTGTCCCTTGTCCAAGTCACGGGTACTTTGGCTGAAAAGCCTGATGCTGCCTAACGCCGCCCCGAGAGGCTGGCTCACAATAAAGCAGGTAGCCCACAGTGGATTGATTTTAGAGCTTTTGGCTAAAAAACAACAACTGCCAACCGCATCTGGAAAAGTGGCTCGAGCCGTGAGGGTGAGGCAAAAAACGGTGAACTTGTGGGCCATAAAACCATAAAACCAATATAATTGTATTTGCCTAAACACTCTGTAAGCTGAGAGGAATCTGCAAGGAAAATTACGAAGACACAGTACGGTGATTCTCAGTGGGTTTGACTTACACCATGCACATTGTACACAACTGTCAGCAATAACTCATATCTTGAAGTAACATCACAAAACTGTTTGACAGGTGGTGTTTTCTTAGTGCTCGTTGCAAACTTTTCATTTTAAAACTGCTATTGTAGAAATAGGGATAAGGAAAAAGATTCAATAAGTGAAAACAGATTTGGGAAATTCTATTTTAAACGTTTCTTTATTACTTAATGTACTCTTGTAAAAAGAAAAACTGAAGAGGGACAATATATATTTTGACCTTTTGTCATGCTCAAAATACTGTCACGCTCGCGGTGCAGCGGAAATAAAAATGTCATCGCTCTTTAATCAACGTGTCTGAACGAGTCTCGTCTTTGTGCATTATCTTTGCGGCATTATGTGGTGTGGCTGGACCGCTACGAGCTCCGTGATGGCTCTTAACATTCAAAGTCCCGGAGAATTTTGAATGTTTCAAAAGTTCACATGCAAATATGGAAACTACAGCCGAGGGAAGAATGCAAGTCACTTTTGATTTAGTCCTGCAGCTGCTTTACAGGACAGATACTCGGCAGCTGCACTTATTTATTGTGCACTTTCTGTTGTGTCATTTTGTGTGTGTGTGCGTGTGTGTGTGTGTGTGCGTGTGTGTGTGTTACATGCTTCTGTATTCCCTAAAGAGTTGGGCAGGACTGCTGCTGCCGTTTCTCCTTATAAGGATGTCTGCTTATCGAAGGAGGGATGGAGAAGAAAGAAAAAAAAAAGGAAAGAAGGGGAGGACAGGCAGGAATTGAGGAAGAGGAGGAAAAGAAAGCGAGAGATAGAAGTAGGAGGGACAGGTGGAGCGGAGGTGAGGAGAAATGTCGGGGCGTGGAAAAGGAGGATGAGGAGAAGGATTAAAGGACTTGAGGAAGAGTAGGAAAGAAGGGGTTGAAGGAGAAATGAACCTGGGGGAAAGGAGGTATGGGAGGAGAGAGAGGGGTGAGATGGACAGAAGATAGAACACCTAAAGAGGGATGCAGGGTAGAAACGCACGATGGGAGGGAGGCATGAAAGAGAGAACAAGAACATACCGTATGGAGGGAGAAAGAAAGAAAGGAGGGAGGAGAGGAGCAAATGGAGGGAAAGAAAGAGGGATGTGAGGAAAAAAAGATTGGGAGAGACTGAAAGAGAGGAGGACAATAGGGAAGTGATGAAAAGGAGAGTGAGAGAGGAGAGAGAAGGAGAAGAATGGATGGATGAAACCAGGGTGAACCTAGAAAGTAAAAAAAAAACAAAAAACTAGGACACAGGTAACAGTGACCCATTTACTCAAAGATGTGTGTGTGTTTGTGTGTATATGAGTGTGTGTACTGTAGTACGTGGGCAGTTTGTGTTTGTAAAGAAACACAAACACAATTCATCTTCATCTTTTTATTCCTCTCCTGTTCCTTCTAAGGCCAGAAACACCAGAAATGAGAGCGAACAGGATAGTGTGTGTCTGGTGTGTGTGTGTGGTGTGTGTGTGTGTGTGTGGTGTGTGTGTGTGGTGTGTGTGTGTGTGTGTGTGTGTGTGTGTGTGTGTGTGTATGTGTGTGTGTGTGGGCACCATCGCCGCCTGCGGTCTCAGAGACTTTCATTGAAAGATGGTTTATCTTTAAATGCTCATAACGCACTCTGTGCAGATTTTGGCACTTTGGTTTTGCGAGAGACGAACATTTCGCGGCCCCCTACCACGAGAAAGTGTGTCTGTTTGGAGCTGGCGGCCCACTGGCGGCATGTGATTGGCAGGTAGCAGCCAAAATAACACACATAGTCACAGCAATATTATAGTCACATGGGCGGAGGCTGGACCCTGGGAGGTGAGAACAGACAGTAGCCCGCATTAAAATCCCCATGATTAGATACGTTTTCAGGTGTCAAAGTATCATTTTCACTTACTACTTAAGATGATTTGCTGTCAAAGACGGGTTGTTTGTTTTTTTAACATCCCTTGTGCCTGAAGCTCATTCTGTGTCTCGGACTTTTGCATAACTTGTGTGACTGTGTTAACCCACTGATTTATCTCTGTATTCAATAAGAGTATTAAAAAAAAGAGGAATAAGAAGTTAAGTTATGGGACAGAAGACAAAAGTCAGTGCAATAACAATGAATTGAAATTTCCCCATCGTCTCATCTCTTCTGCGGAAGCTTGCAAATATGACAAATTCGGCGTACGCTTCCCTTTTCCTTACTTCTGCTGTTTCAACTCTTCCTCATTTATGTCCTCTTCTTCTCTGTGCCTCTCTTCTCTCACTCACGCGCACACGCCACCTCCATGCCATCGCTCCTCTCTTCTCCCTCCCTCCCTCTCTCTCTCTCTCAGCTGCTCCTCCCAGCTGTTTAATCACACATGGCTCATGCCTGAAGAAGAGAGGGAGGGAGGGAGGGAGGGAGGGAGGGAAAGAAGGAGGGGACAAATGGGAGGAGAGGCGGGGAGCGCAGGAGAAAGAGTGGGTGATAGAGAGAGAGAGAGAGAGAGAGAGAATGTGAGCAGTGAGTGCGAGGCACATGTGCCAGTGAATGAAAGATCTTCTGCTCCCTCTCGTCTCCCCTCTCTCTGGTTGGATTACTGAGGAGGGACCTCGTCTGGATACTCGTCCTCTTCTCCTTCTGCACCTCTTCGCTCCCTCCAGAAACTCTTTCTCCCCCTCTCTGTCTCTCACCGAGGGGACTCGGGGGCCCACTGCTTTTTCCCTGATCTCACCTCTCGTTCTCTCCTTTCACCCCCCCCCCCCCCCACCCCCCCCACCCCACCCCCACCCCTCTCCCCCCTCCCCTGCCTCCCGCTCCAGGATGTCGTGTGAGGAGGCTCAGCTCCACAAAGAGAGGCTGCTGGCCTTGGCGGTAAGTCAGCGTGTTCCTCCGTTCACCTTTTCCTTCTTGACCCCTCTTGTCTGTCTGTTTGTTTTGTCTGGAAAGCACGAGGGTCTCTCGGGGCCGCCCCCCCCCCCCCCCCCCCCCCCCCCGTCTCGCCATGACTTCATCTCTCTCTGTCAACATCTCGCCCAACGGGACGCTACTGCCCGGCACCTCAGAGAGTTCCTGCTGCTCTCTGCCTGTAGTCGCTTCATTCACTCGTGTTCCATTCACATGAATTGCAAAAACTGCAGGGCGGGGAAACGGTGTCTGCATCCCAGAGTTTGTTTGACACAATGAAGTCGCGCGACGCAAACACACCGTGACCCCCGTCCTGAAATCTGAATGCGAAGGTTCAGTGGTCTGTGACGTGCTGTTCGATGATTGTCCCGAAGCCTAAAAATAAACTTTACAACACGTGAAGTTTTTGAACCTTCTGGTTTTCCTATCTATTTTTAAACCGGACGTAGAATTGGAGAGTTTGTCCACTGTGCGCCCACCAACACCAGCTGTCAATCACGCTGTACCCATGCTACCGGTGCTCTATCTTCTGTTTTACTCTAAAGGGAAACCGTCATTTATGAAATGAACATCGTGCCGCAGTGCAGAAGACTTGAAACTAGAGGTCGCGACCATAAACTCCTCAGTAAAAAGGTTAACTGACGTTATAAATCAAGGGAGAAGCAGTTTCTCGTAGACTTCTATAGAAACAACCAGTGGAGTCGCCCTCTGCTGGTGACTCCAGAGAATACAGCCTTCAGGCACTTTCCGCAAGCCGGTGGCCGCGTCCATTTTCACGCGCAGTCTGTGACGGACGCTGAACCATAACCATCGCAACTGGCATCCCGGTGTCCAGTGTGTGCTTGTGTTTAACTATTAGTCATCTGCTTCAGCTTCTGTGGCGGGAGGTTAATGACAGCCGACGTAACCGAAGCTAAAATAAACAAACTGGGATGTGCTCCGCTCCCGCGCCGAGCCTCCACTGCTGCTGCATTTGTCTCGCTGTTCATGTCGGCTTTCATCGTCTTCCACGACTCTTTCGGTTTTTTTCTCAGAGGAAGGTTGGTGGAAAATCAGTTCTGGGTTTTTTTTTCTGTGTTTCTTTTTGACCAGATCAAGTTTTTGTTTTTTTCTCTTTTGCCGCTTTCCAACGTAGGAAGATCTCCGCCCCGCGAGGTTGTCTTGTTCAGTGTTTTCGATCCTCGACATTGTGTTTCATGATCAGGGGAGGGCATCTGTTGAAGTGTTTGGCTCGCTCGCGCTGATACGACTTCAGAGCAACAGTGAGACCAGGGTTCACTGCCTGCGACTAAATTTGGCGCCAGCGAGGAACCACAGCATACCACACACACACACACACACACACACACACTCAGCGTTCAACACACAGGAGGCACAGGAACACACACACACACACACACACACACACACACACACACACACACTCAGCGTTCAACACACAGGAGGCACAGGAACACACACGCACACACACACTCAGCGTTCAACACACAGGAGGCACAGGAACACACACACACACACACACACACACACACACACACTCAGCGTTCAACACACAGGAGGCACAGGAACACGCACACACACACACACACACACACACACACACACACAGCCGCACACACACACACACACGCACACACACACACTCAGCGTTCAACACACAGGAGGCACAGGAACACACACACACACACGCGCACACACACTCAGCGTTCAACACACAGGAGGCACAGGAACACACACACACGCATTCATACATACAAGTGGAGGGAGCAGCGGCAGCAGATGGAGAAACTATTTTGGCCACGTTAAAACATGGCAGCCGTACCAGGCCGCGCGAACTTCAGCCAGCGAGGCACTTAAGCAAAGAGAGCGGGCGAAAAGTTCTCATGACGGGAGAACCGCGAGGAACCAGCATTGCGCTTCCTTGCATCATTCTGGCGCGTGTTTTATTGGGCAAAACACCATCAAATGGCTGATTATTTCATCACGTAAGCGGGTGCTGGTCCCAGGGGCCAAGAAAAAGCGATGTGCTTCATTGGGCAAACGCTGCGGGAACACGACAAAGGGACGCTCTGTGTCGTCGCCCACTTCCATCCTGAAGCGCTTCTGTAAGTACAGGGTGCGATGAGGTCGGGGCGTTAAATCGGAGCGCATCGTAGGGGCCTCTTGTGTCTCCGCGCAAATGAGCGTTATATCAACGACAATAAGAGCACTAACAGCTTCCAAGCCCCAGGGTTACTATTACACTAATAGAACACTAACGACCCTCTGAGGCAGCGCAGCAGCCTCCTGTAAGCCGCGCACGCACACACACACACACACACACACACGCACACACACACACACACAGCCGAGCAATGTTGGGTCCATGTGTAAATACAGACGCTGCTCAAAGTTTCCCAGAGCATTTTCCGGGGCAAAGGGGAAGGACTCATTTCGCAGCAACCTCGTCATAATGTAGTGGAAGCGTTTTAGTAATGTGTCGGGGATTTCACAAAACCCAAAACACTGAAACTGAAACCTAAATCTTCTAGCTTTTGCAATGACCATAAACTGAGTCACTGCACACACACGCACACTCACATTGACACAGTGTCTCCGGTCTGCAGCTGACACGCTAATGAGCCCATCAATAATTGACAGTCTGAGCTTTCATTGTCATCACCGTCGCTGTCCGGCTTCGTCAGTGCTTCGGCGGATCAGGAGCCAAAATTGGAAGCTTCCTCCAAAATCAGAGCCAAGTGTTCAAGCAGTCACTCCTCTTCATCTGAGCCGCCTGAACACACACACACACACACACACACACACGCACGCACAGCTCTCCTCAGCCCGACACTGATATTGACTAACTTGTACTGTTATATGGATTTAAAGATTTGGGTTCTCCGCCAGGTTCCATCTGCGGAGACACACCTAAAAGTCACCGGCGGGGACCCGCAGTCATTACAATGTTCGTTTGGCGCAGACACAGGTCTGTGTGGCTCATGAATAAAGCATGGCGCTAATGGCTGTGATTCACCAACCCCCTCTTGTTTCTTTTTCTTATTTAAGCTTGAGTAGTGGAGTGAGGAATGACAGAATTTGACTCAGGGCAATATCTACTATTGTTAGAACCACATCACAAAATGATGACTCATTCAAAGTTTTAAGCGTGAATATGTACAGCCCAATAAATAAAATAAAATATCTTCAATCTTGGGGGGGAAATCACGATTTTATTACATCGCTTTTTCTGTACACATGCAAAAAGATGAAAAACATGATTGAAAAATGTATATTCTTACACCAGAACAACTATTCCTCTCGCGAATTATCATCCATATCACATTTTTGTGGGGTAAAGAAAAGTTCTGATGGACTGAATAGAAATAATACCTGAGTAGCATCTTTCCAACTTTCTCACCTTAATTTCATCCTGCTCAGATGGCTCTCTTTCTAACTTGAATCTAAGTTGGTGCAGTGCAAACAAAGAAAATAAGTGTAATCATTGGCCAGCGTTCGGATCCAAGAGCTGATCAGTCCGTTGGCTAATTTCTCTGCCACATACACAAACAGACGAAGATTCCCACAGTCTGATAGCGATTACGGCCTGTCAGCCGCCAGCGGCGCGGCTTTCCGTCTGTCTAATTGGCCAGATTAGGGTTACAGTTGTGAGGTCATGCTGTTAAATCCAGACCTGTAATTGGTATATTATTAACATGTGATTATAGCAGTCGGATGGAGCACAGCCTGGTGAGGGTTCCCCCTCAAAAAACTGATTACGTGTGTGTGTGTCTGTGTGTGTGTGTGTGCATATTCATGTGGCTGCGTGTCCGAGTGTTTTCGTCAATGCGTGTGTGTGTGTGTGTGTGTTTGTGTGTGTTCACCAAAAGCTCCGCATGTGGTTTTTCAAGATCAGCCAATGAATGGCTAGTGCGTCATCTTTCTACTTAGCTGTTGCCTGTGTGGTCTGTCGACCGCAAGTGGCGAGGCAAAATACATATACAAAAGTGTGTGTGTGTGTGTGTGTGTGTGTGTGCTCATTCACTGACTTCTCGGCAGTGTCTGTGATATGTTTACACAGATGACCTCAGCCCTTTGCACTCTTAGCGGCCCCCCCAAAACACACACACACACACACGCAGTGTTTTAATTTTGTTTGTTATACACCAAAATACTTAACTAAATTCCATGTATGTGAAAACCTACTTGGCAATAAACACGATTCTGATGTTGAATGAGGAACGGATGGCTGCCGGCTCTTGGAACCAAACAGAAACTGTCAAGGATCTGAGGGTTGCTGTTTTGTTTTCTTCTGATATTTCATTGCAAAAAGATCCCCCTCGAGCTCAAAGTCTAAATCTCTGTGCCTGTTGTCTCTCGCACGACTTTTTGGAAGTTATTAAAAACTCTGCATGAGTCTAGTCATGAATTATTCAACGTCCCGAATTCAAACCACTTCTCTGAATGAGCTCTGCGAAGTGATCTGTGCAAGTCTCAGCAATCGTCCCGGCGGCCGGACAGTCTTCTGGATTCACTTTGTGAGGTCCGACGCAGGGGAGTGAGTGGGGCGGGGGCGGGGGGGGGGGGGGGGGCGGGGGGGGGGGGGGGGGGGGGGGGGGGGGGGGGGGGTGCTACAGCTAGACCTTGGCAGATGCTGAGATTTGTGACTGGGGCATGCAGTGGAGGGCCGGGGTAATGGTCTTCGTCCGGAGAGGTAAATAGTGTGGGGGGCTGGGCCGCCTGCAGTCGTGTGCAGTTTGAGCCTGTGAAGTTTTCTTTCTCCGCGTTGACTGAGTGGCACATCGGCAGCATTTCACCCCTTAAAGACAATATGGAAAATGGTCATTAGCTTCAAAGTCAAGTGTCTCATCCCAGCTTCAGATTACTAATAACAACTGTAGTCTGTGATCGCTATTTGTTTTTTTTCAAACATTTGCAATATTTCTTGTTGCTTTTACTTGTGATTTTTCCACTGCAATGTCAGAATCATGGGGCTCACGTTATGATCGTTTTAAACAGCTCACACATTTCGACTGTCCTGAGGCGAAGAAGCCGCTCTTAGTTTCCAAGTGCGTCATTTTGACACAGATTAACCTCTGACCTTTTGTCATTTGCAGCAATTTTATCTTGAAGGGGAGCCGATCGTCGCTCTGCCATATTTGCTGTCATCGTGTTACGATGTCAGATGTTCATAATAAACGTGGCCCAGAGTTTCAAATTACGGGCTAAACGTATGTTATAGTGATCCCTGTGAGAAAAAAAGAGCAGGCGCGCTCCAACATGTATGGAGTTGCTGTTTTCAGTCATTTATGTTTTAGTTATTCAGTTATACAGTTTGCTCTGGGGGGGGGGGGGGGGGGGGGTTAGGATTAGCATTGTTTGACCAGTCAGAGAGAAGTTGGCGTCCGATGTGGCCTCTCAATTAGGCCTGAGCTAATATCGCCGCGGCATTACAGGCAATTTGAGATAAATAAGGAGCCTTTTCTTTTCTAAAACCATAAATCACCAGAGCCACTCAGGTGGAGTCCCAGAATAAACTGAGCATAATAGGCCCCCTTTAACTATGTAAGGCTGATTATCTAAAGTGTTGAAAACTGTAGTAAAGTTTGTGTTGCAGCCAGAATCTTTGCAGGACATTGTTAGCAGCCGCTGTCGCTTATTTGCCCACGAGGAGACACATCGTACCAACACATGGCTTTTGTTCTGAGTTGAGGCTTAACACAACTTTCCAAAAGGCGACCTTTTCTCACCTGTCAGCCATCTTTTTTTTTTGTTTCGTTCATTTAGATGAGTCTTGTTTTGGAGTCGCAGCTGTCGGTTTATGATAAGTCAGTGCATGTTAGGGTGCTATTGTCTGATTGCTCAACAGGCCCTCCTGGCTACGTGTCTATTAGTTTTTTTAGAATTCGGCCGAGTGGGTGTTGCCGGCTCCGGACAGAGCAGATTGGATCCTGCAGAGAGGGGCGGCAGTGGATAGGTGTCTCCGGGAGGATCGGCTTTATGGACTGCGGCGGTTTACGGTGGCCGGGGGCGGAGGAGGGGAGTGGGCTCCGTGGGGGCAAAGTCATTTTGAGGAGGAAGGGGGTGTGTGGTTTGATGGGAAGTAGGGGGGTCTGAGGCACGCCAGGCATTACATGCCGTCTAAAATTAGCAGCAGCTGTCCCGGACCTACTGGACATTCTGTCGTGTGTGTGTGTGTGTGTGTGTGTGTGTGCGTGTGCGCGCATATGCTTCTGGTCGTAAGCGGGGGTTGAGGTGAACGGAGACAAGAGACAGGAGAGGTTGGAATGCAGCTCCAGTGGGCGCTGCTGTTTTTTGTAATTATTTTGGACATAGGTTGGAGCTTGATGGGATAGTTAGAAACGCACAGTGACGGGGAGACGAAATACTGACGAGGGCAGAGAGACTGACGTGCAGCAAAGGTCGTTTTAGCAGCTGTAGCTATGAATGCGACAGAATCTTTGTCCTGTCCAATGACGGATTCATTCTGCTTCGATTACAGCAGTGCATGAGTTGCGTGTTGTCCCCCCGAAGCGCTGTTAGAAATCACACCCTGTTTTGCTTTGTCTCGCCATGCAAATGCAGAAAAATTCACACTTGTGTCTCTCCTCGAGACGGACCTGGTGAGTAAAGTCACCACCTGCCGTTATCGCGTGACAACGGCCATGCAAGACATTTCAGCTATGTGCTAAATTTGCATTTGCCGACACCACCACCGCGTACAGAGTCACCAGGTCGGCGTTCATGGACACCCGTTTAACCAAGGACCGATACTTTAACATTGTCTGGAGAGAGCATCGCTATTTATGTTATGTACAACAAACAGACGGAGCCTGCAGGAGTTAAACTGCGATGTTGTAATGATTCTTTTCAATCTCAATCCACAAATTACTATTATTTTAAGTCCAAAGTAACATTTTGGGCTATTTATCCAAACAATCCCAAACTCGAATCTTTACAAAATTATCTAAAACAGATTTTTTTACCGCCGCAGAATCAAGCCCATGACATTTAGAACCCGCAGGCCCAATTTCGGTGTCTGTTCTCTGAGCGTTCCGGCGCCGCCCCGCTCGCCGAACGGAAGACGATCCGCGCCGCGAGACGTCTCCGCTGGGCGTGTCGACACATGACCGAAGAATGTGACCCCCCCCCCCCCCCCCCGATCCGTCGCCCACTCCTGGTCACGGACCTCAGCGTCGGCGGAACTTTAGTTCTATCGGAGTGACATCACGGCTTTGCCACGTTATAATCCGGTTTGTGTGACCTCATGCTGGGCGTCTGGTGATTTGTGTCGTCAGTGGTGCGGGACGATGTTTGGCAGGCGTGCTCGTAGTCCGACTCATTTTTCTAAATGAAAAGCTGCCGAGTCAGTCAGAGTCAAAAAGTTTTTTTTAAATTTTCTGTATATTTTCGCTCATTTAACTTCTTAAAAACGAATATACTTTTAAGATGTGGCATCTGATCGGTTCATAGGTTCACGCACTCGCCGGTGCCAGCGATATCAGAGGAATTTCCGATACTGGCATCGAATCAGATGAAGTAAATTGTGTCCCATCCCCTTCTGCCAAAACCCTTATGATGATAAATCATTCAATTCTGCCCAGTCCATGTGACTCAGCCTATGAGGTGAAACAAACCAACAACGACCGAGCAAAAGAGTCTCCACTGGGGGCTCAGCGATATTAAATAGCAAAAGACAAAATTCTGCGTTATTTACTGTAGTATGGGGCAAAGCGATGCCCAGCTCTGCACAAGAGCTTGAGCAGAAAGCCAAGTGGGGCCAAACGCTCGAGTGAGCCAGAAGTGGGGGAAGTCGTGAGTGTCTCACAAAGAATGTCGACATATTCTCCTGAGGAGGAGGAGGAGGAGGAGGATTTGTTCTCATAGGAGGAGAATACAGAGGACAGAGCATCGAGGATTCATGTCATCCATTTTTATTTTAGTCATCAAACAAACAAACAAGGCACAGACGGCGACATGCCCTCCGGCTAATGAATCTTATGTTTTGATTTGCGAACCTAGTCACTAATCCGGTGCTCTCTCATAGGAACTCCGTGACCTCTGGAGGCTAAACAGGAGAAAGACTCTTGGCACCGACCGGCCGGTGATCTAATGTTTTGGTCCGGTGATTGAGTCATGATGAGTTGAAAACTCTGCTCAGACAATGCACGTTCATGTGTTTATGCCAACTTGTTGCTACTGCTAAGAGTTGATTAATGCCAGGACATCACACACACACACACACACACACACACACACAAACGCACACACACACACTTTATTCTCCTCTTTATTCTCCTCTGAGGCAGGATTGTACAACTCTAAAGAGAGTTTTAATCATAATAATCGTCCATCTCTCTACACTTGAGAGATAAAGTCAAATTTGATGAAAAGTATCACAAGGGTTTTCTGTAAAGACAAACACACAGACGTCCCTGTGTGTTTGTCTGGGCAGTGCGTCGCAGAAGAGCCAGAGCAAAGAATACCAGAGTACACACTTTGCGCTGCCTCATGGAGTGAATGAGGAGCCTGTGTTATTGGAGTAGTGTAATTTGCCACAGATCTATATTGTCAGTCTGAAATAGGCCTGTAGGACACAAAGATTATCAATTATTAAATTTAGCAAGCGGCACTGTGATTGGAGCAGCAGAGCATTGTGGGAATGACCCTCCACTCTACACATTTTATTTCTGGAGTGTGAGTGAAACCAAACGGCAAACGGTTAAAACACACTTTGAGGAATAAGCTTCTGTCCGTGTACTGTACATGTACAGTATCTCTGTGCAGTCAGGGAATCTCAAACACAGACGCACACACACACACACACACACACAACTTATCTGTGTGTACATAGGACATATTTGTGCCTGTGAGGGTATTTACCTTTGTGTGTGTGTGTGTGTGTGTGTGTGTGTGTTTCGACCTTTCCTCGACCACATGTCCGCAACGCTCCCTGACATCTGGTGACCATACCCCTCTGGCTCGCTGACTGTACTTCACAAGCTATGGGAACTGCCGCTGTGTAGGAGGCTGATTCAGTGTGTTTGCATATGTGTGTGTGTGTGTAACAGAGAGAGAGGGATGACCCCAGGTCTGGTGCAGATGTTTCCACAGCCCGTGCGCAGCTTTGTGACGTGTTCCCGACTTATACGGACGCGTTGTTTTTACTCTGTTGAAGTTCATAAGAATCTTTTTTGGGGGGTTTGCGTGTAACGCCTGCTTGCATGTGGATTGACAACACAATTGCATTCACACTTGTATTAAATGTGGTCACAACGTGACCCCGACTTAACTCCTTCAACCTAAACCTGATTTTTCTAATCTCCACCATTTTATTAATTTCCATTTTCATAACATTCCATTCAGTTCACCTCCGTTCTTTTCTCTTCTGCTGCTCTACGTTCCATATATGTTCCCCTTGGTCTCTTCTGCGTCACCCTTCACACAGCCCTCTGTCCCTCCAACATGTATTCACATTTTTTGGGGGTTTTCCCCGACGGTTGTATATTTAGCAAACAGGAAATGTCCCAGAAATCCCTCGTTCTGCTCCCACTGAGCGAAGGGAGCGAGGGAGAGAGACAGATGGAGCCACATGCACATCTCATGCCCTTGAGCCCCAAATAGTGTTGTCCTGGGATCCGCTTTGTTTATATTCCCTCGTATTTTTTTGTCAGAGTATATTCGACGACTGCGACTCCACGTCGCCTTCTCTCTTGGTTTGGTGCATGTCGTCCGATTCGAAACCCGCCCGCCGCCGGGGCCTCCCGAACATCGGCCTCATTCATCCTCAACATGAAGTCACAGATTGTTCGAGCTCAAGTTCGACCTCAATCTCATTTAGAGGCTTCAAGGGCCTAATCCCTCCTCTTTCGATAGCCTGTAGACCCTAACCGCTCTCAAACCTCAATAAGCCCTGACCTCTGACCCCTCTAATACTTCACTTCCTTCCTGCATGCACCCGTGGATCATGTCTCTCCAAAGTGAGGAGTTGAGTAGTACGGTACAGGGACAGTGTAGTGGGGATTTGGTGTTGCACCAATTAAAGAAATTGTGAAACCTGCCCTGCAGAAGTTGTCCACAGGATGCATTCGTGGATCATCACGCTCGTCTTATTGTCAGCTAGATTTTCTTCCTCTGTGCCGTTTGATAAAAATAAAAAAAACTACTGACAGCATCAATGAGGAACAATTAAAACTTGTAGATTTCAAACGACCTGTTCTCAACAGATGATTGACTGTTATAACTTCTGTTGTCTTCCAGGAGAAGCGAAAGCGGCAAACGGAGATCGAAGACAAAAGAGGCCAGCTCGATGACCTGGTGCTACAGCTACAACACCTCAAGGTTGGTTGGCTTGCTTGTTTGTGTGTGTGTGTGTGCGCGCGTGTTAGTATAATATATGATGACAACTTGCAATCCTGAATTGGGTTTTTGATTAGTAGAAGAGAAGTCCGTATACTGCGGGGCAAATTTAAAATCATAACAATATTCTGTATGCAGCGCAAAGAAATCACAGTTCAACCAGAGGAGCGTGCTGGCGCGCAGCCGTCCCTGAACCCTGACCTCTCTGTGGAGTGTCACCAATAGGGGGCCATCAAAAACAAATATTGTTTTTTAAGTTATGGCATGTAAGTGTCCTTTTTATTTCTGGCTCTTCCCAGCAGTCGACAAGGCAGAGAGGAACAACGCTGTGAACCAGCCTGCTCTCTGCTCTCTGCTCTCTCTCTCTCACGCTGTTTAACAGACTTTCCATTTCCTGTTGAGCTCTGACACACAACCGCTCTTAAAGGGAAGGTGTGTCAGGTCTGCGCTGTTGATAAGAAACGGAAACTTTCACCATGTATTTTGGAAAGCAGGTATTCTGCTGGGTAAGGTCATTTTGGCCCCGAAATCGTCCTCGCGGTGTTTTTTACGACGGGCCCGGACTCGGGTCAACGCCTCCATTCACTCGGAGCCACGCTGAACCAGGGCTCCTTATCAAATCTCTGGGCCCCCAGTCTCCATTTCCTCTCCCAGGCCACCCCGCGTCTCTGGAGACCAGACTACAAAGCCCGCTTCATGCCGCTTGGCCGTGTGGCACTCGGAGGCAATGGCCATTAAATGGGTCTGTGTGACCAGACGCTGATTACATCTCCGCTTCAAGCCTGCCGCTGTTGTGTGCAAACAAAAATCCAACAGAGCGGCGCGCCGGCTCTGGCGATCAGAAGAAGCTTGATCTCGTCAGATGGAGCGGAGCAGCAAGACGTTTCGGATTTCACACTTTCTCTGAGGGGCATGGAAACTACACAGACGGGCGGGGGGAAAAAAGCGGACACCCTCACATCTTGAATGTGCACAACTGGAGGAGCAGGGCCTGTCAGACGTTTACTTATGGTGGATTGATAAAAAAATAAAATAAAAAAAGCTGGTTGCATCATCTCCTGACCCCGGTCCAGCAGGGGGCCGTTGTCGTAGTTTATTCACCATCGCTCACACTTCATTTGCTGTCATCACCCTTCTACCAGCCATCTGTCCATAAAGGCATAAAATGGAATAATGTTACTGGACTGTATTGGATGAATTATTATCAGCTTGTAACAGAGATTCAAAAAACCCCCCAAAAAACAGACGTTTGTGTGTATGAAAATGCGTCGTGCCAATACTCACTTGCTACTTCTCCCGGCTTCCCCGTTGACTTCTGCAATGCCACGCTGATGGAAGAAAAAAATAACACAGGCTCGTGGCGCAAGTGTAGCGTCAGCGTAGCCGGCTGAAATGTCAGCAGTTCATGCCGTGCGTAATGTTTCATGATTATTACTTTCCATGCTGAGTGACCCAGAAATCAAAAACAGACTCCAGCAGGAGGGAAGAAACGGAGCGGTGCATTCCAGACACACACAAAGACGTGTATAAAAGAGGAAAGTTTCGAGGTCGCGAATGAGGATTTCATTTTGGACAGTTGGGCTAAAGTGACCCGTCAGGCTTCGGTGGGATCACGTCTTGGAGTTTGGCGCCGTGACTTCAGAACTCTGGACTCAAAGACTGAGATCAAACCCAGGTGCGACGGTCGCGCGTCCGCTGTAACCGCCATTGATAGTCGCGCCGCGCTGAGCACGAACGCTTTAATGGCCAAACGCGCGCCGTGTGCACATGGCTCTAATCAGCGTTTCCCCTTTTTGTCGATATTTTCCATAGGTGGGTGTTAAGAGCTGGAAGACAGCGGTGTGCAGGAAATCCAGAACTGCTCAGTCAAAGATTTGTTCGTGCCAAATGTGTTTAAGGGCTTTAATTAGAGAGTGGAATGTATTTTTATTGCAAAATATCAAAACTGGCTGCCGTGGTGTAATGGCCGCCCGCTGCGCCGCTTCTCCTCCCACCGGGCGTCGGTGCTGCATTTGGGGGCAGCAGGAATTCTTTTTCAGACAATTTCTCTCAGCGGGCAAAAAAAGTGCAACTCGTACAGTGAGCTCATGGACTGTGAATTAACTATGTGTAAATTGTGTACGTAGAGATTGGAATTGATCTTTTTCTTTTAGCCTTCTGGAAATATGATGAGGAAATTCAAGCCTTTAACGCTGGCAGAAAGGTCGGCGCGTTAGCAGAACGTGTTCTGAGGAGATGTCACGTGGCGTATCAGTGCTGCAAATGTGTAGGGTGTCTGTCTCTGGTGTGTCTCCGCCTGACAGGACTGGTCACGAGCGTTTTCTAGAAGTTTGCGCGGGAGGTCGAGGGACCAATCTTTCACTAGTTGAAGGGTTCAAGAACCCTGTACATGAATTACCGACGTCTGAAAGCCGCTCGGTTACTCTGAGCCCGCAATTTGTCGACCGATTTGTTTTCCCCCGTTCGGGCAACACTTCCAAATTCGATCTTCAAGTCTACGTTTACTCGCTTGGCTTTTTCCCGTGCTCGCCTGGCGGCGATCATTAAGAGGATCTGTTCATGCGTGTTTGGATTGGAGGGTTTTTTCGTGGAAAGACAGAAAACAAGCCAGACGTTTGCCAAAGGGAAAACTCTTAACAGCTCTGGCGGGGCCGCACACCGGGAATCGCTGAGATCTGGATGTTAAGACGGAATGGACTTACCTGTCAGCCAGAAACTGACTCAAGTGATTGAACACACTTGCAGCATGCATATGTGTATAGAAGCAGCATGATGGGACAAAG